>NC_053023.1:640277329-640377731 GCF_003073215.2 Triticum urartu | reverse complement strand
TCTTCCAATCACCTCCGTTGGCTTGAGATCTTTGTAATTGGGCATCATTTGGATCAATGTGCACACGGTATCATATTTTCCATCCAAGGCTCTTAGAATCTTCTTGATGATGAATCTATCGGTCATCTCTTCACTTCCTAAGCCGGCAATCTCATTTGTGATGAGAGCAAGCCTAGAGTACATTTCAGCGACACCTTCACCATACTTCATTTTGAACTTGTCAAGTTGACTTTGAAGCACATCCAACTTGGATTCCTTGACGGAGTCGGTACCTTCGTGCATATCAATCAAAGTGTCCCAAATTTCCTTTGCATTCTCAAGACGGCTGATTTTGTTGAATTCTTCGGGGCACAATCCGTTGAAGAGAATATCACAAGCTTGAGCATTGTATTGCAACATCTTCAACTCATCCGCGCTAGCCTCACAGTTCGGTTCCCTCCCATCAAAGAATTCACCTTGCAAGCCAATACACACAATAGCCCAAACGGCGGGGTTATGTCCAAGAATGTGCATTTTCATCTTATGCTTCCAACTAGCAAAATTACTACCATCAAAGTAAGGATCTCTACGGTGGTAATTTCCCTCACTAGACGCCATACTCTCTTAGGTTGTGAAACCAAGGCTATGATCACCAAAGCTATGGAAATCAAGGCAAATGGATGCCAAAGCTCTGATACCACTTGTAGGATCGTAAGTATGTCTAGAGGGGGGGGGGGTGATTGGACTACTTGACCAAATAAAAATCTAGCCTTTTCCCAATTTTAATTCTTGGCAGATTTTAGCAACTTAGCAAAAGTCAAGCAAACAACCTACACATGCAATTCTAAGAGTATAGCGGCGGAATGTAAAACAATTGCAAATGTAGACACGGAGATTTTTGGCATGGTTCCGATAGGTGGTGCTATCGTACATCCACGTTGATGGAGACTTCAACCCACGAAGGGTAATGGTTGCGCGAGTCCACGAAGGGCTCCACCCACTAAGGGTCCACGAAGAAGCAACCTTGTATATCCCACCATGGCCATCGCCCATGAAGGACTTGCCTCACTAGGGTAGATCTTCATGAGATAGGCGATCTCCTTGCCCATACAAACTCCTTGGTTCAACTCACCAATATTGACGGAGGCTCCCAAGTGACACCTAACCAATCTAGGAGACACCACTCTCCAAGAGGTAACAAATGGTGTGTTGATGATGAACTCCTTGCTCTGGTGCTTCAAATGATAGTCTCCCCAACACTCAACTCTCTCTCTCATAGGATAGGATTTGGTGGAAAGATGATTTGAGTGGAAAGCAACTTGGGGAAGGCTAGAGATCAAGATTTATGTGGTTGGAATGAAGTGTCTTGACCTCAACACAAGTGTAGGTGGTTCTTTCTCAGAAAATGTATGTTGGAAGTGTAGGCATGTTCTGATGGCTCTCTCCACGAATGAAGAGTGGGTGGAGGGGTATATATAGCCTCCACACAAAATCTAATCGTTACACACAAATCACCAAACTCGGTGGGACCGAATCATACAACTCGGTTAGTCTGATTTAGTTCATAATGTGACCGTTAGGGTTTTCGGTGGGACCGACATGTCTACTCGGTGGGACCGATATCATTAGGGTTAGGGCATAACGTAATCTCGGTGATACCAATTACACAAACTCGGTGAGACCGATTTTGGTAATAGACTAACCAGAGAGTTGGTTAGGCAATCTTGGTGGGACCGATTCGCTCTTTCGGTAGGACAGAAACGTTATGAAAGGAAACAGAGAGTTTGCATTGCAATCTCGGTGGGACCGATGGCTCATCTCAGTTGGACCAAAATGTTATGAAGGGAAACAGAGAGATTACAATTGAGGGAGTCCTGGATTAAGGGGTCTTCGGACGTCCGGCCTGTTAGCCATGGGCCAGACTGATGGGCTGTGAAGATACGAAGACCGAACACTGCACCCGAGTCCGGATGGAACTCTCCTTGGCGTGGAAGGCAAGCTTGACGACCGGATATGTAGATTCCCTTCTTTCTAACCGACCTTGTGTAACCCTAGATCCTCCCGGTGTCTATATAAACCGGAGGACTTAGTCCGGATAGGATACTCATTATCATAGCCATATAAGCTAGACCTCTAGGGTTTAGCCATTACGATCTTGAGGTAGATCAACTCTTGTAATACTCATACTCATCAATATCAATCAAGGATGACGTAGGGTACTACCTCCATAGAGAGGGCCCGAACCTGGGTAAACATCATGTCCCTGGTCTCCTGTTACCATCGACCGTAGACGCACAGTTCGGGACCCCCTACCCGAGATCCGCTGGTTTTGACACACCGACATTAGTGCTTTCATTGAGAGTTCCACTGTGCTGTCGCCAAAAGGTTTGATGGCCCCTTCAATCGTCCATAAGGACGCCGTCCAAGGAGAAACTTTCCTCCCCGGAAAGATCTTCGTGTTCGGCGGCTTCGCACTGCGGGCTAATTCGCTTGGCCATCAGGTCAGATTTGGGAGCTTGAACTACGTTGCGGACATCCATGGAGACTTGATCTTCGCCGGATTCGAGACCGCGGTAGCCGCTCCCAGCCACCCCGATGATCATGACCTAAATCTATCATCAGGCTGCATCCAGGAGATCGCTCCTGTAACCACTCTGGCATTAGATCCGGAGCAAGCTGCGCCACCCAAGGACGGGAGGATCAACCCCACTACGGATGCGACAGATTCCACGGTGTTGGAGCCGCATACAAACTTGATTCGGCCGTGAGTTCCGAACCACGTGAGCCCGCGGACGCCGAGCTTGATCGTTTATCGATCTTCGAATTCAGCACCGCGGACATCTTACAGCACTCGCCTTTGGGCGATGTGTTAAGCTCGTTAAAGAACCTATCCTTGACAGAGGACTCACAGCCGAACTATATCCGGCTCGAACTAGGTGCTGATAGACGAGAATTTTGTTTTCAACCCGCTCTAAGTCACGCCGCAGCAAAGACTGTAGTACCGGCCCAGGAGAAGACAACACTCTAGAAGGTGCCTAAGACAACGAAGACCCCGTCGATACAGCTAACGAACAAGACGAACGGGAAGGCGAGCATGTTAGCCCCGGGAAACAGGCCACGCACAAAGATTCGGAGGACAATAATTACCTTCCGCTCTCCGAAGACGAGGTGAGCCTCGGCACCAAGGATTTCATCGTGCCTGAGGAACCCCTTGAGCAGGAGTGCTTCAAGCGCCAGCTAATTGCCACTGCACGGAGTCTGAAAAAGAAGCAACGGCAGCTTCAAGCTGACCAAGATCTGCTAAATGATAAATGGACTGATGTCCTAGCAGCCGAAGAGTACAGCCTCAAGCGCCCAACCAAAATCTACCCAAAGCGCAAACTGCTACCTCAGTTTGATGAGGAGGCGCCGAACTACATACCTCCATCGTACAATGCAGCTGACCGACCACCACGTGGTCGAGACAAAACGGCAACTCACGCCGAACACCAGCCAGCCCCGCCCCAGCGCACAGGCAGAGGTAAAACAACCCAGGGGCATACATATGACCTCCGGCAAACCACGAACAATAAACCAGGACACACTAGATCAATCTACGGATCGCGAGGGCGTGCCTCGACACGCGACTACGGCCACCTATTCGGACATGACAAACATAGTCACGCACGGGCCAAAAACCCACTGACGGACTCCATCCGAGCTACGTCACGATACGACCCGATATAGTGGCGCCGCGCACCCTCATTGCTTCACTGATGAGGTCCTGGATCATGAATTCCCAGAAGGGTTCAAACCTGTGAATATAGAATCATACGATGGAACCAAGGACCCCGCGGTGTGGATCGAAGACTTCATTCTCCACATTCATATGGCCCGCAGCGACGACCTCCACGCCATCAAATACCTCCCTTTAAAACTAAAAGGGCCAGCTCAGCACTGGCTCAACAGTCTGGCTGCAAATTCTATTGGCAGCTGGGAGGACCTGGAAGAGGCTTTCCTTGATAACTTCCAAGGTACATATGTTCGACCTCCAGACACTGATGACTTAAGCCATATAGTTCAACAGCCCGAAGAGTCCGCCAGGAAATTCTGGACTAGGTTCTTAACTAAAAAGAACCAAATTGTCGATTGTCCGGATGCCGAAGCCCTAACAGCCTTCAAACCTAGCATCCGTGACAAATGGCTCGCTCGCCACCTCGGCCAAGAAAAGACAAAATCCATGGCAGCTCTCACGGCACTCATGACCCACTTTTGTGCGGGCGAGGACAGTTGGTTGGCCCGTAGCAAAAACAATGCAAGCGACGCCGGCACCCCTGAAGCTAAAACTAGCAAAGACAAGTCTCGACGCAACATATACAAGCGTTGAAACAACAATGATAACACCAAGGACACGACAATCAATGCCGGATTCATGAGCCCTAAGTCCGGTCAGGGAAGAAGCCATTCCAAAAGAACAATTCTGGCCCATCCAGCTTGGACCGCATACTCGATCGTCCGTGCCAGATTCATGGCACCCCAGACAAGCCACCCAATCATACAAATAGAGATTGCTGGGTTTTTAAACAGACCGGTACATTAAACGCCGAGAATAGGGAAAAGGTATCGCAAAGCGAGGACGATGACGAAGAGCCCCAGCAACCAAACACAGGGGGACAGAAGAAGTTTCCCCGTCAGGTCAAAACGGTGAACATGATATATGCTACCCACATCCCCAAGAGGGAGCGCAAGCACGCGCTCAGGGACGTCTACACGATAGAGCCAGTCGCCCCAAAGTTTAATCCATGGTCTTCATGCCCGATCACTTTTGATCGCATGGGATCATCCGACCAGTATCCGGCACGGTAGCTCAGCCGCACTGGTCTTAGACCCAATAATTGATGGGTTCCACCCGACTCACGTCCTTATGGACGGAGGTAGCAGCCTTAATCTGCTCTATCAAGATACAGTGCGAAAAATGGGCATTAACCCATCAAGGATCAAGCCTACGAGGACTACCTTTAAAGGAGTCATACCAGGCGTAGAGGCCCGCTGTATGGGCTCAATCACACTCGAGGTTGTCTTCGGATCTCCGGAGAACTTTCGAAGCAAGGAGGTAATCCTCGATATCGTCCCATTTCGCAGCAGCTATCACGCACTGCTCAGACGAACTGCGCTCGCTCAATTCAACGTGGTACGACACTACGCTTATCTCAAGCTCAAGATGCCCGGTCCACGCGGTGTCATAACAGTCAACGGAAATACGGAATGCTCCCTCCGTACAAAAGAGCACACAGCTGCCTTAGCAGCAGAAGTACAGAGCGGCCTTCTCAAGCAGCACCTTAACTCGGCTGCCGAGCCCACGGACACCGTTAAGAGGGTCCAAACTACTCTACGACAGGAGAGCTCAGCTCGTCAGGAGCTCGACTAGCAATTCGGCCTCCATCGCAGTTCTGATCAAGTGGTAGCATTTGTGCCGCATGTACATAACTACGCGCTCAAAATCCCATGGGCATCGATGGAGGCATAGCTAGCTCGTGGTCCGTAGTACGGCTCAACCAACGTCGGATACACATATACTTTCATTTTTACTTGTTTTCCTTTTCAGATCTCAATCCCACATGCACCATCTGATGGCCTGGTCCTCGGTCCTCTTGAAGGATAAACACACCAAGACGGCGAGAAACACAGACGTATGGGAGACTTTTTAGGTGATTCCGTTAACGACAACTTTACCTGTTTTTCAGGACCCACAAGCAGCTCTCCCTTGGTTTCGGCATGTCAAATAGCCTGTTGCTTATCGTGCTACCTGTATCAATGCGCCTTGACGTACTAATTAAATATAATGAGAACAGTTTGCGGCTGGAACTGTAGGACTCCAGCTTTTTTGCACCCTTTCTGTTTTCTTTCTTCTTTCTCTTTTTTCAGCTCCCCTAAGGATAATATCAGGTAGCACCCGTACACTTTGGTATGCTCGATGTTGGCCAGGGGCTTCATAGCACCCCACATTATGGCAACAAAAGTCTGAACACTTTTTATAAGTATAGTTCGGCACCCCGAATTTAGCATTATATGCATTGGCTCCGAATCATGTCTTTGGTCAATAGTTGGGTTGCCCGGCTCCTGTGCTTGCTACCTTACATTCTGCTACATCGGCTAAGGTATTAAAGGGAGAACTACTACGATTGTGCCTTGGTTTATCCAAAGGAGCACCTCAGTAGAGAAAGCCGAAAACTGACTGTCATGATGCGGCAAGAGCCGGTCAGCTGTTCGGAGGATGCAAATCGTTGGAGATTTCTTCCGCATTACACGAAGGATTGGTACTTCCCGATCAGACGCTTATAGCACTCTAGTTCGGATACTAGGGGCTGCGCCCATGTTTTTATTGTCGCACTCCTATGGCTAAGTGAGGGCGTTAGAGCCGCATAGTTTGGTTGCCTGGTTCGTTGCGCTAAACAACTCTAATACGTCTCCAATGTATCTATAACTTTTGATTGCTCCATGCTATTATATTATCTATTTTGGATGTTAATGGGCTTTATTTTACACTTTTATATCATTTTTGGGACTAACCTATTAACCGGAGGCCTAGCCCAAATTGCTGTTTTTTTGCCTATTTTAGTGTTTCGTAGAAAAGGAATATCAAACGAATTCCAAACAGAATGAAACCTTCGGGAACGTGATTTTCTCAACAAACGTGATCCAGGAGACTTGGAGTGGGATCAAGAAACAATCAAGGAGGCCACGAGGTAGGGGGTGCGCCTACCCCCCTGGGCGCACCCTCCACCCTCATGGGCCCGTCGTTGCTCCACCGACCTACTTCTTCCTCTTATATAAGTCCACGTACCCTGCAAAAATCCAGGAACACCACGAAAACCTAATTCCACCACCGCAACCTTCCGTACCCGAGAGATCCCATCTTGGGGCCTTTTTCGGAGCTCCGCCGGAGGGGCATTGATCACGGAGGGCCTCTACATAAACTCTGTGGCCTCTCTGGTGATGTGTGAGTAGTTTACTTCAGACCTTCGGGTCCATAGCTAGTAGCTAGATGGCTTCTTCTATCTCTTTGGATCTCAATACAAAGTTCTCCTCGATTCTCTTGGAGATCTATTCGATGTAATCTTTTTTTGCGGTGTGTTTGTCGAGATCCGATGAATTGTGGGTTTATGATCCTGATTATCTATGAACAACATTTGATTCTTCTCTGAATTCTTTTATGTATGATTGGTTTATCTTTGCAAGTCTCTTCGAATTATCAGTTTGGTTTGGCCTACTAGATTGATCGTTCTTGCAATGGGAGAAGTGCTTAGCTTTGGGTTCAATCTTGCGGTGCTCGATCCCAGTGACAGTAGGGGAAACAACACGTATTGTATTGTTTCCATCGGGGATAAAAATATGGGGTTTATATCATATTGCATGAGTTTATCCCTCTACATCATGTCATCTTGCTTAAGGCATTACTCTGTTCTTATGAACTTAATACTCTAGATGCATGTTGGATAGTGGTCGATGTGTGGAGTAATAGTAGTAGATGCAAGCAGGAGTCGGTCTACTTGTCACGGACATGATGCCTATGTACATGATCATGCCTAGATATTCTCATAATTATTTGCTTTTCTATCAATTGCTCGATAGTAATTTGTTCACCCACCGTAATACTTATGCTATCTTGAGAGAAGCCACTAGTGAAACCTATGGCCCCCGGGTCTATTTTCCATTATATAAGTTTCCAATCTATTTTATTTTGCAATCTTTACTTTCAATCTATATCATAAAAATACCAAAAATATTTATCTTATTATTATTATCTCTATCAGATCTCACTCTTGCAAGTGGTCGTGAAGGGATTGACAACCCCTTTATCGCGTAGGTTGCGAGGTTCTTTACGCTGCTTTACTGCATCACCCTTTCCTCTTCAAGGGAAAACCAACGTAGTGCTCAAGAGGTAGCAAGAAGTCTTTCTGGCGCCGTTGCCGGGGAGGCTTATGCAAAGTCAAGTCAAGATTTGATCTCCCGACAACTAGGATTTCTAGCGCTGTTGCCGGGGAGATCTACGCCAAGTCAAGACATACCAAGTACCCATCACAACTCTTATCCTCCGCATTACATTATTTGCCATTTACCTCTTGTTTTCCTCTCCCCCACTTCACCCTTGCCGTTTTATTCGCCCTCTTTTTCCGTTCCCCTTCTCTTTTTCTATTTGCCTTTTGCCTGTTTCTTGTTTGCTTGTGTGTTGGATTGCTTGTTTGTCACGATGGCTCAAGATAATACTAAATTATGTGACTTTGCCAATACCAACAATAATGATTTTATTAGCACTCTGATTGCTCCTCTTACCGATGTTGAATCTTGTGAAATTAATACTGCTTTGCTGAATCTTGTCATGAAAGATCCGTTCTTTGGCCTTCCTAGTGAAGATGCCGCTACCCATCTAAACAACTTTGTTGATTTTTGTGATATGCAAAATATGAAAGATGTGGATAATGATATTGTTAAACTTAAGCTATTTCCGTTTTCTCTTAGAGTTCATGCTAAAGCTTGGTTTTCGTCTTTGCCTAAAAATAGTATTGATTCATGGAATAAGTGCAAAGATGCTTTTATCTCTAAGTATTTTCCTGTTGGAAATATGCCCTAGAGGCAATAATACATTAGTTATTATTATATTTCCTTGTTCATGATAATCGTTTATTATCCATGCTAGAATTGTATTGATAGGAAACTCAGATACAGGTGTGGATACATAGACAACACCATGTCCCTAGTAAGCCTCTAGTTGACTAGCTCGTTGATCAATAGATGGTTACGGTTTCCTGACCATGGACATTGGATGTCATTGATAACGGGATCACATCATTAGGAGAATGATGTGATGGACAAAGACCCAATCCTAAGCCTAGCACAAGATCATGTAGTTCGTATGCTAAAGCTTTTCTAATGTCAAGTATCATTTCCTTAGACCATGAGATTGTGCAACTCCCGGATACCGTAGGAGTGCTTTGGGTGTGCCAAACGTCACAACGTAATTGGGTGGCTATAAAGGTAAACTATAGGTATCTCCGAAAGTGTCTGTTGGGTTGGCACGAATCGAGACTGGGATTTGTCACTCCGTGTAAATGGAGAGGTATCTCTGGGCCCACTCGGTAGGACATCATCATAATGTGCACAATGTGATCAAGGAGTTGATCACGGGATGATGTGTTACGAAACGAGTAAACAGACTTGCCGGTAACGAGATTGAACAAAGTATCAGGATACCGACGATCGAATCTCGGGCAAGTATCGTACCGCTAGACAAAGGGAATTGTATACGGGATTGATTAAGTCCTTGACATCGTGGTTCATCCGATGAGATCATCGTGGAACATGTGGGAGCCAACATGGGTATCCAGATCCCGCTGTTGGTTATTGACCGGAGAGTCATCTCGGTCATGTCTGCATGTCTCCCGAACCCGTAGGGTCTACACACTTAAGGTTCGGTGACGCTAGGGTTATAGAGATATTAGTATGCGGTAACCCGAAAGTTGTTTAGAGTCCCGGATGAGATCCCAGACGTCACGAGGAGTTCCGGAATGGTCCGGAGGTAAAGATTTATATATGGGAAGTCTTGTTTTGGTCGCCGGAAAAGTTTCGCGCATTATCGGTATTGTACCGGGAGTGCCGAAAGGGGTCCGGGGGTCCATCAAGGGGGTCCACCTGCCCCGGGGGGCCACATGGGCTGTAGGGGTGTGCGCCTTGGCCTATATGGGCCAAGGGCACCAGCCCCAAGAGGCCCATGCGCCAAGAGATAAGGGAAAGGAAGAGTCCTAAAGGGGGAAGGCACCTCCTAGGTGCCTTGGGGAGGATGGACTCCTCCCTGGCCGCACCCTTCCTTGGAGGAAGGGCCAAGGCTGCACCCCCCATCTCCCTTGGCCCTATATATAGTGGGGGGAAGGGAGGGCAGCCGCACCTAAGCCCTGGCACCTCCCTCTCCCTCCCATGACACATCTCCCTCCTCCCGCAGCGCTTGGCGAAGCCCTGTTGGAATCCCGCTACTTCCACCACCACGCTGTCGTGCTGCTGGATATCCATCAAGCTCTCCTTCCCCCTTGCTGGATCAAGAAGGAGGAGACGTCGCTGCTCCGTACGTGTGTTGAACGCGGAGGTGCCGTCCGTTCGGCACTAGGATCTCCGGTGATTTGGATCACGACGAGTACGACTCCTTCAACCCCGTTCTCTTGAATGCTTCCGCATAGCGATCTACAAGGGTATGTAGATGCACTCTCCTTCCCCTTGTTGCTGGTTTCTCCATAGATAGATCTTGGTGACACGTAGGAAAATTTTGAATTTCTGCTACGTTCCCCAACAGTGGCATCATGAGCTAGGTCTATGCGTAGTTTCTATGCACGAGTAGAACACAAAGTAGTTGTGGGCGTTGATTTTGTTCAATATGCTTACCGTTACTAGTCCAATCTTGATTCGGTGGCATTGTGGGATGAAGCGGCCCGGACCGACCTTACACATACTCTTACGTGAGACTGGTTCCACCGACTGACATGCACTAGTTGCATAAGGTGGCTAGCGGGTGTCTGTCTCTCCCACTTTAGTCGGATCGGATTCGATGAAAAGGGTCCTTATGAAGGGTAAATAGCAATTGGCATATCACGTTGTGGTTTTTGCGTAGGTAATAAACGTTCTTGCTAGAAACCCATAGCAGCCACGTAAAACATGCAAACAACAATTAGAGGACGTCTAACTTGTTTTTGCAGGGTATGCTATGTGATGTGATATGGCCAAAAGGATGTGATGAATGATATATGTGATGTATGAGATTGATCATGTTCTTGTAATAGGAATCACGACTTGCATGTCGATGAGTATGACAACCGGCAGGAG
This sequence comes from Triticum urartu, assembly GCF_003073215.2. Classification (NCBI taxonomy): domain Eukaryota; kingdom Viridiplantae; phylum Streptophyta; class Magnoliopsida; order Poales; family Poaceae; genus Triticum; species Triticum urartu. The sequence continues at coordinate 640,366,904 of NC_053023.1, read as the reverse complement.
CCATAGGAGTGGTCTTAATTTATTTTTGACCTGCGTGTCAACATAAACGTCATGTAATTACTTTACTTTATTGCTAACTGTTAGCTGTAGTAGTAGAAGTAATAGTTGACAAGACAACTTCATGAAGACACGATGATAGAGATCATGATGATGGAGATCATGGTGTCATGCCGGTGACGATGATGATCATGGAGCCCCGAAGATGGAGATCAAGAGGAGCAAAGTGATGATGGCCATATCATGTCACTATTTGATTGCATGTGATGTTTATCATGTTTATGCATCTTGTTTACTTAGAACGACGGTAGTAAATAAGATGATCCCTCATAATAATTTCAAGAAAGTGTTCCCCCTAACTGTGCACCGTTGCGACAGTTCGTTGTTTTGAAGCACCACGTGATGATCGGGTGTTAGATTCTAACGTTCACATACAACGGGTGTAAGACAGATTTACACACGCGAAACACTTAGGTTGACTTGACGAGCCTAGCATGTACAGACATGGCCTCGGAACACAAGAGACCGAAAGGTCAAGCATGAGCCGTATGGTAGATACGATCAACATGAAGATGTTCACCGATGATGACTAGTCCGTCTCACGTGATGATCGGACACGGCCTAGTTGACTCGGATCATGTAATCACTTAGATGACTAGAGGGATGTCTATCTGAGTGGGAGTTCACAAGATGAACTTAATTATCCTGAACATAGTCAAAAGGTCTTCGCAAATTATGTCGTAGCTCGCGCTTCAGTTCTACTATTTAGATATGTTCCTAGAGAAAATTTAGTTGAAAGTTGATAGTAGTAATTATGCGGACTAGGTCCGTAAACTGAGGTTTGTCCTCATTGCTTCATAGAAGGCTTATGTCCTTAATGCACCGCTCAGTGTGCTGAACCTCGAACGTTGTCTATGGATGTTGCGAACATCTGACATACACATTTTGATAACTATGTGATAGTTCAGTTAAACGGCTTAGAGTTGAGGCACCGAAGACGTTTTGAAACGTCGCGAAACATATGAGATGTTTCGAGGGCTGAAATTGGGATTTCAGGCTCGTGCCCACGTCAAGAGGTATAAGACCTTCGACGATTTTCTTAGCCTGCAAACTAAGGGAGAAAAGCTCAATTGTTGAACTTGTGCTCAGATTGTCTGAGTACAACAATCGCTTGAATCGAGTGGGAGTTGATCTTCCAGATGAAATAGTGATGGTTCTCCGAAGTCATTACCACCAAGCTGCTTGAGCTTCGTGATGAACTATAATATATCAGGGACATATATGATGATCCATGAGATATTCGCGATGTTTGACACCACAAAATTAGAGATCAAGAAGGAACATCAATTGTTGATGGTTGGTGAAACCACTAGTTTCAAGAAGGGCAAGGGCAAAAAGGGATGCTTCATGAAACGGCAAATCAGCTGCTGCTCTAGTGAAGAAACCCAAGGTTGAACCCAAACCCGAGACTAAGTGCTTCTGTAATAAAGGGAACAGCCACTGGAGCAGAATTACCCTAGATACATGGTAGATAAGAAGGTTCGCAAGGTCGATAGAAGTATATTGGATGTATTATGTTAATGTGTACTTTACTAGTACTCCTAGTAGCACCAGGTATTAGATACCGGTTCGGTTGCTAAGTGTTAGTAACTCGAAATAAAAGCTACGGAATAAACGGAGACTAGCTAAAGGTGAGATGACGATATGTGTTGGAAGTATTTCCAAGGTTGATCAAATATCGTACGCTCCCTCTACCATCGAGATTGGTGTTTGCGTTGAGCATAGGCATGATTGGATTATGTCTATCGCAATACGGTTATTCATTTAAAGAGAATAATGGTAACTCTGTTTATTTGAATAATACCTTCAATGGTCTTACACCTAAAATGAATGGTTTATTGAATCTTGATCGTAGTGATACACATGTTCATGCCAAAAGATAGTAATGATAGTACCACCTACTTGTGGCACTGCCACGTAAGTCATATCGGTATAAAACGCATGAAGAAGCTCCATGTTGATGGATCTTTGGGCTCACTCGTTTTGAAAAGTTTGAGACATGGGAACCATGTCTATTGGTGTATATGCATGAAGAAACTCCATGCAAATCCAATGAGTGCTAAGGCATGTAGTGGATATCGTTATGTTCTTACTTCACAGATGATTTGAGTAGATGTTGAGTATATTTACTTGATGAATCACGAGTCTGAATTATTGAAAGGTTCAAGTAATTTCAGGGTGAAGTTGAAAGATCGTCATGACAAGAGGATAAAATATCTATGATATGATCATAGAGATGAATATCTGAATTACGAGTTTGGCACAGAATTAAGACATTGTGGAAATTTTTTCACAACTAATACAGCCTGGAACACCATAGTGTGATGGTGTGTCCGAACATCATAACTGCACCCTATTGGATATGATGCATACCATGATGTCTCTTATCGAATTACCACGATAGTTTATGGGTTAGGCATTAAAGACAACCACATTCACTTTAAATAGGGCACCACGTAATTCCGATGAGATGACACCGTATGAACTATGGTTTAGAGAAACCTAAGCTGTCATTTCTTAAAAGTTCGGGGCTGCGACGCTTATGTGAAAAAGGTTTCAGGCTGATAAGCTCGAACCCAAAGCGGATAAATGCATCTTCATACGACACCCAAAACAGTTGGGTATACCTCCTGTCTCAGATCCGAAAGCAATAAGGGATTGTTTCTAGAATCAGGTCCTTTCCCGAGGAAAAGTTTCTCTCGAAAGAATTGAGTGGGAGGATGGTGGAGACTTGATGAGGTTGTTGAACCGTCTCTTCAACTAGTGTGTGGCAGGGCACAGGAAGTTGTTCCTGTGGCACCTACACCAATTGAAGTGGAAGCTTATGATAGTGATCATGAAACTTCAGATCAAGTCACTACCAAACCTCATGGGATGACAAGGATGCGTACTACTTCAGAGTGGTACGTAATCCTGTCTTGGAAGTCATGTTGCTAGACAACAATGAACCTACGAGCTATGGAGAAGCGATGGTGGGCCCGGATTCCGATAAATGGCTCGAGGCCATAAAATCCGATAGAGGATCCATGTATGAAAACAAAGTGTAGAATTTGGCAGAACGGCTCGATGGTCGTAAGGCTGTTGAGTACAGATGGATTTTAAAAGGAAGACGGACAATGATGGTAAGTATCACCATCAAGAAAGCTCGACTTGTCGTTAAGATGTTTTCCGACAAGTTCAAGGAGTTGACTACGATGAGAGTTTCTCACTCGTAGCGATGCTAAGAGTCTGTTGGAATTATATTAGCGATTACTGCATTGTTTATGAAATCTTGCAGATAGGATGTCAAAAACATTGTTTTCTCAATGATTTTCTTGAGGAAAGGTTGTATGTGATACAACCGGAAGGTTTTATCAATCCTGAAAGATGCTAATAAGTATGCAATGCTCCAGCAATCCTTCTAAGGACTGGAGTAAGCATCTCGGAGTTGGAATGTATGCTTTGATGAGATGATCAAAGATTTTGGGTGTATACAAAGTTTATGAGAAACTTGTATTTCCAAAGAAGTGAGTGGGAGCACTATAGAATTTCTGATGAATATATGTTGTTGACATGTTGTTAATCAGAAATGACGTAGAATTTCTGGAAAGCATATAGGGTTATTTGGAAAGTGTTTTTCAATGGAAAGCCTGGATTAAGCTACTTGAACATTGAGCATCAAGATCTATAAGGATAGATCAAAACGCTTAATGGTACTTTCAAATGAGCACATACCTTGACATGATCTTGAAGGTGTTCAAGATGGATCAGCCAAAGAAGGAGTTCTTGCCTGAGTTGTAAGGTATGAAGTTAAGACTTAAAGCTCGACCACGGCAGAAGAAAGAGGAAGGACGAAGGTCGTCCCCTATGCTTTTGTCATAGGCTCTATACGGTATGCCATGCTGAGTACCGCACCTGATGTGTGCCTTGCCACATATCTGGCAAGAGGGTACAAAGGTAATCTAGGAGTAGATCACCAGATAGCGGTCTAAATTATCCTTAGAGGAATAAGGATATGTTTCTCGGTTATGGAGGTGATAAAGAGTTCGACGTAAAGAGTTACGTCGATGCAAGCTTAACACCTATCCGGATAGCTCTGAGTAGAGATACCGGATACGTATAATGGAGAAAAAAATTTAGAATAGTTCCAAGTAGAACAGTTATTTGAAATGGCTCCAAATATAGCGTAGTAGCTGCATCTACAAGATGACATAGAGATTTGCGAAGTACATACGGATCTGAAAGATTCAGACCCGTTGACTATAACATCTCTCACAAGCATAACATGTTCAAACCCAGAACTCATCGAGTGTTAATCACATGGTAATGTGAACTAGATTATTGACTCTAGTAAACTCTTTGGGTGTTAGTCACATGGGGATGTGACCTTGAGTGTTAATCACATATCGATGTGAACTGGATTATTGACTCTAGTGCAAGTGGGAGACTGTTGGAAATATGCCCTAGAGGCAATAATAAATTAGTTATTATTATATTTCCTTGTTCATGATAATCGTTTATTATCCATGCCAGAATTGTATTGAGAGAATTCCTTATTTGACACTATCTTAAAATCTGCTTCCTTATTTGACACTGGAAAAAAAATTCTTCCTTATTTGACACAAGTTCTAAATTTTATTCCCTATATGACATTTTCGTTCATTTTGAGCCTAAATGACACCTGAAAAGACTCTTTTGCCCCTCATGTGGTATGTGTGTGGAGGGCAATAGCGCGCACACACAATACCAGTGCGAGGGCAGAATCACACACGCAGCAACACATACACATGCACCAACACACACGCACGCACACACACACGCAACAACACGCACACACACACGCAGCAACACACATGCATCTCCGAAAGTGTCTGTTGGGTTGGCACGAATCAAGACTGGGATTTGTCACTCCGTGTAAACGGAGAGGTATCTCTGGGCCCACTCGGTAGGACATCATCATAATGTGCACAATGTGATCAAGGAGTTGATCACGGGATGATGTGTTACAAAACGAGTAAAGAGACTTGCCGGTAACGAGATTGAACAAAGTATCGGGATACCGACGATCGAATCTCGGGCAAGTATCGTACCGCTAGACAAAGGGAATTGTATACGGGATTGATTAAGTCCTTGACATCGTGGTTCATCCGATGAGATCATCGTGGAACATGTGGGAGCCAACATGGGTATCCAGATCCCGCTGTTGGTTATTGACCGGAGAGTCATCTCGGTCATGTCTGCATGTCTCCCGAACCCGTAGGGTCTACACACTTAAGGTTCGGTGACGCTAGGGTTATAGAGATATTAGTATGCGGTAACCCGAAAGTTGTTTGGAGTCCCAGATGAGATCCCGGACGTCACGAGGAGTTCCGGAATGGTCCGGAGGTAAAGATTTATATATGGGAAGTCTTGTTTTGGTCGCCGGAAAAGTTTCGCGCATTATCGGTATTGTACCGGGAGTGCCGAAAGGGGTCCGGGGGTCCACCAAGGGGGTCCACCTGCCCCAGGGGGCCACATGGGCTGTAGGGGTGTGCGCCTTGGCCTATATGGGCCAAGGGCACCAGCCCCAAGAGGCCCATGCGCCAAGAGATAAGGGAAAGAAAGAGTCCTAAAGGGGGAAGGCACCTCCTAGGTGCCTTGGGGAGGATGGACTCCTCCCTGGCCGCACCCTACCTTGGAGGAAGGGCCAAGGCTGCACCCCCCCTCTCCCTTGGCCCTATATATAGTGGGGGGAAGGGAGGGCAGCCGCACCTAAGCCCTGGCGGCTCCCTCTCCCTCCCATGACACATCTCCCTCCCCCCGCAGCGCTTGGCGAAGCCCTGTTGGAATCGCTACTTCCACCACCACGCCGTCGTGCTGCTGGATCTCCATCAACCTCTCCTTCCCCCTTGCTGGATCAAGAAGGAGGAGACGTCACTACTCTGTACGTGTGTTGAACGCGGAGGTGCCATCCGTTCGGCACTAGGATCTCCGGTGATTTGGATCACGACGAGTACGACTCCTTCAACCCCCGTTCTCTTGAACGCTTCCGCATAGCAATCTACAAGGGTATGTAGATGCACTCTCCTTCCCCTTGTTGCTGGTTTCTCCATAGATAGATCTTGGTGACACGTAGGAAAATTTTGAATTTCTGCTACGTTCCCCAACATTTCCTCCCGCTAAGATCATCTCTCATAGAAACGATATTATGAATTATATGCAACTTGATCATGAACATGTTGCACAATCTTGGGAGAGGATGAAATTAATGATGTGTAATTGCCCTACACATGGTTTGAATTTATGGATGATTATACAAAAATTTTATGCCGGATTGAATTTTGCTTCTAGAAATATTTTAGATTTGGCCGCGGGAGGCACTTTTATGGAAATCACTTTAGGAGAAGCTACCAAACTCCTAGATAATATTATGGTTAATTATTCTCAATGGCACACTGAAATATATACTAGTAAAAAAGTGCATGCAATTGAAGAGATTAATGTTTTGAGTGGAAAGATGGATGAACTTATGATTTTTTTGCTGATAAGAGTGCTCCTACTGATCCTAATGATATGCCTTTGTCTACTTTGATTGATAATAATAATGAATCTATGGATGTGAATTTTGTTGGTAGGAACAATTTTGGTAACAACGCGTATAGAGGTAATTTTAATCCTAGGCCGTTTCCTAGTAATTCCTCTAATAATTATGGTAATTCCTACAACAATTCTTATGGAAATTACAATAAGATGCCCTCTTATTTGGGATCTAGTATTATAGAATTTATTACTTCGCAAAAGAGTTTCAATGCTTTGATTGAAGAAAAATTGCTTAAGATTGATGAGTTGGCTAGGAACGTGGATAGAATTTCTCTTGATGTTGATTCTTTGAAACTTAGATCTATTCCACCTAAGCATGATATCAATGAGTCTCTCAAAGCCATGAGAATTTCCATTGATGGGTGCAAAGAAAGAACCGCTAGGATGCGTGCTAAGAAAGATTGCTTTGTGAAAGCGTGTTCTTCTAGTTTTCATGATAATAAAGATGAAGATCTAAAAGTAATTGATGTGTCCCCTACTAAATCTTTGTTTTTCAATATGAATCTTGATAATGATGGGACTGAAGATGAGTCAACTTTAGGTAGAATGCGTCCCAAAAATTTGGAGTTTTTAGATCTTGATGCAAAAATTGTTAAAAGTGGGATTGAAGAGGTTAAAACTTTAAATAGCAATGAACCCACTATCATGGATTTCAAGGAATTTAATAATGATAATTGCTCTTTGATAGATTGTATTTCCTTGTTGTAATCCGTGCTAAATTCTCCTGATGCTTATAGTCAAAACAAAGCTTTTACTAAACATATCGTTGATGCTTTGATGCAATCTTATGAAGAAAAAATTGAGTTGGAAGTTTCTATCCCTAGAAAACTTTATGATGAGTGGGAACCTACAATAAAATTAAAATTAAATATCATGAGTGTTATGCTTTGTGTGATTTGGGTGCTAGTGTCTCCACGATTCCAAAAACTTTGTGTAATTTGCTAGGTTTCCGTGATTTTGATGATTGTTCTTTAAACTTGCATCTTGCAGATTCCACTACTAAGAAACCTATGTGAAGGATTAATGATGTTCTTATTGTTGCAAATAGGAATGATGTGCCCATAGATTTCATTGTTCTTGATATAGATAGCAATCCTTCATGTCCCATTATTCTTGGTAGACCTTTCCTTAGAATGATTGGTGCAATTATTGATATGAAGGAAGGGAATATTAAATTCCAATTTCCATTAAGGAAAGGCATGGAACACTTCCCTAGAAAGAAAGTTAAATTACCATATTAATCTATTATGAGAGACACTTATGGATTGCCTACCAAAGATGGCAATACCTAGATCTATCTTCGCTTTTATGCCTAGCTAGGGGCGTTAAACGATAGCGCTTGTTGGGAGGCAACCCAATTTTATTTTTATTCCTTGCTTTTTGCTCCTGTTTAGTAATAAATAATTTATCTAGCCTGTGTTTTGGTTGTGTTTTTTGTGTTTAATTAGTGTTTGTGCCAAGTAGAACCGTTGGGAAGATTTGGGGTAAGTCTTTTTGATCTTGCTGTAAAAAAACAGAAACTTTAACGCTCATGAGAATTGCTGCCATTTTTATTTTGAAGGTGCTATTTATTTAATTATCTTTTAAGATGATTAATATATAAATTCCTCACGTCCATCAATTTATTTTAGAATTTTTGGGGTTTCAGAAGTTTGCGTTAGCTACAGATTACTACAGACTGTTCTGTTTTTGAAAGATTCTGTTTTTCTTGTGTTGTTTGCTTATTTTGATGAATCTATGGCTAGTAAAAGAGTTTATAAACCATAGAGAAGTTGGAATACAGTAGTTTTAACACCAATATAAATCAAGAATGATTTCATTACAGTACCTTGAAGTGGTGTTTTGTTTTCTTTCGCTAACAGAGCTCATTAGATTTTGTATTTTGAGTTTTGAGTTGTGAAGTTTTCAAGTTTTGGGTAAAGATTTGATGGATTATGGAACAAGGAGTGTCAAGAGCCTAATCTTGGGGATGCCCATGGCACCCCAAGGTAAAATTCAAGGACACCAAAAAGCCTAAGCTTCGGGATGCCCCGGAAGGCATCCCCTCTTTTGTCTTCGTCTATCGGTAACTTTACTTGGAGCTATATTTTTATTCACCACATGATATATGTTTTGCTTGGAGCGTCTTGTATGATTTGAGTCTTTGCATTTTAGTTTACCACAATCATCCTTGATGTACACACCTTTTGAGAGAGACTCACATGATTTGAAATTTATTAGAATACTCTAGTAAGCATGCATGTGCAACACACGTCTCAAACGTAAAACAGGTGAATTCACATAATATAAAAAAAATAAACGTTTTTAAAAATATAAATCAAATGGATACACAATGTTTGATGTCGCTCAAATTGTATTTTCAGAAGCGAGACACAATAGTGGTTATGTTGCTGCATAGAGTAATAGCAGGAAAATATTCTCATTTAAATCAAATCAGCAATTATTTATTAATGCAGTAATATAGGCATGTAGTATAGTCTTCTCTTCGAGTGTAGCCACGAAAAAAAAGTATAAACTGCCTTACGGTGCAATTATATTGTTCAAGATGCTTAATTCTCGAATCTTATTTTATTCTACTAATCTGCATAGCAAAATATATATTTGTACTAATTTGGATCAAATTATATATATTTTTTGGTTGTGTGGACTGCCAAAATTATATAGCTACCTACTACGGATAATAGGAAATAGAAGATGATATGTGACTACAACGACTTCTATATGAAATAAAGATGATTTACAAGAACTAATTGAAATTAAAAGGGCTAAAAGAAATCCAATAATTATCATGATAGAAAATATTTATCTGGTTTTGTATGTGTTTATGTGTTGGCAACCATACTAACTTACAATGAGGTAAGACGCTTTGTACGTATAGAAACTGAAATGAGTTATGAAGAAAAATAAAGATGGAAGGAAAAGTATTCTAGAGTATTTGTCAAGCTTAACCTTATCAAGCTTTCAGGTCAGCTTCTAAATTACAAAAAAATGATGAATCCTCAAATACGAAAGAGCCAACAATTTGGAACATGCTACAAAACTAGTGAAGATAGAAAGCATTCATCCTCTTTTTCCTTGTCGTAAGGAGTAGCTTCAGCATACATTTGTAACAGTGTAATACCTGATCCGGAAAAAGTTGTTCATTATTATTATTGGAGGAAAGAGGCGCGCAGATAAAGAAAGAGAGGCGGTGCAAATAAGGCCTTAAACAGCATGTCTTCAAGTTTGATGATTGCAGATATGTTGGATCATTCAGAACTGCACAAGTATATAAGAATAAATATATGTGCCAAAATAGTGAAAGGTATTTGGTTTCTCTATCATGAAACAAAATAAATCTGACTGAGTACAGTTTATATGATTTCTCTGTACCAATATACAGCAGCTGTATTAGGACAGATCCTTTAAAGGATATATTTATTGGAACTCAGCCGGATTAGTTTCTTCATTGGATCCTTCTGTATGATAAAATTCTCTTTATTGGAACGCAGTAGAGATTGCATACCTTTATAGAACAGTGAGAGATATTCTCTAACAACAGTTACGGAGTCATGTGACCCGTTTTAGATCTATAGAATCATGTCACTGAAATAGTAGTATATCTTCAATATCTTGCCTCCTACTGAATCTTACATAATTTACTGGATTGCTATGCAATTATGTTAAAGTGATGCGTGTAAAGTTTTCTCTAAGAATGAATCATATATTCTGATTTCCAACCTATCCCTGGAGATAGTGCCTAGGCAGGTGTAACCCACCTTAATTCCAGGTAAAGCAACATCATACATAAAACACACACTGATCAAATAGCACAAATAAGGCAATTCTAATCAAGGGGATGGCGTTACCTCTTGATACGGTCCAGTTTAATGCATATGGTGGTACGAAGTAAAGCCCAACGAAGCCGACATGAACATGAGAAGTAATCATGGGAAATAGACTCTGCATCTTGACTTCTTCAGTATCCCTCTTGATCCTACTTTGTAAGACAAGATTGCTGCATTCTTATGTACGTGCCATATATAATTACACATTTTCAGTACAGCAACCGACAACCTAAGATAATCCCAAATCTATAATTCTAGATTGCTTGAAGCCCCACGATTCTTATTTAATATGTAATGCACGTGCACCCACTGAACAGACACTTTGTCGGCGTGGGTGCTGCGAACGGAGCTGAAGTCAACGCGGATGCCGATGGTTGCCGGAGAGCATGCCCTGGGCATGGATGGAGTCGTCGCAGTAGCGGCAGAAGAGTGCCTGGCCTCCAGGCAGAAGACGATGGCGGCGATAGCACGTGTGTTCCCGGAGGAAGACGAAGCTCCTCGCGCTTCCCCCATCGTGGCTAGTGTGCATGATGGCAGCAGGCGGCTCGCGATTAGCTTCCTAATAGGATGGATGCGTCTGAGATAAGTTTTTTAATAGGATGGATTTGTCTGAGATTAGTTTCCTAATAGGATGGATGCACTCTGATTTAGTTTCCTAGAATAGGATGCACCCGTGATTATTAGTTTCCTAATTGCTCAGGTGTGGAGTTTCATATTTTCCTCCACGTGGAGTACGGTCAATCAATGTAAATTGCTAAGTGCACACAGAAAATGGTTTAGGCTAAGGCTAACCGTTAGATTGATTTTAGTGGGCCTAATCGTGCGGTGGTATTGGATCTGTGTACGCTTTGTGGGGTGTGCTTAAAGAAGTTCTTGTTTTATTGTTGAATAGTAGTATAGATTAGTGTTTGTGCCAAGTAGAACCGTTGGAAGGCTTGGGGAAAGTCTTTTCGATCTTGCTGTAAAAGAACAGAAACTTTAGCGCTCACGAGAATTACTGCCATTTTTATTTCGAATGTGCTATTTATTTAATTCTCTTTTCAGATGATTAATAGATAAATTCCTCACATCCAGCAATTTATTTTTAGAATTTTTGGGGTTCCAGAAGTTTGCGTTAGCTACAGATTACTATAGACTGTTCTGTTTTTGAAAGATTCTGTTTTTCTTGTGTTGTTTGCTTATTTTGATGAATCTATGGCTAGTAAAAGAGTTTATAAACCATAGAGAAGTTGGAATACAGTAGGTTTAACACCAATATAAATCAAGAATGAGTTCATTACAGTACCTTGAAGTGGTGTTTTGTTTTCTTTCGCTAACGGAGCTCATGAGATTTTCTATTTTGAGTTTTGTGTTGTGAAGTTTTCAAGTTTTGGGTAAAGATTTGATGGACTATGGAACAAGGAGTGGCAAGAGACTAAGCTTGGGGATGGCCATGGAACCCCAAGGTAAAATTCAAGGACACCAAAAAGCCTAAGCTTGGGGGCATCCCCTCTTTTGTCTTCGTCTATCGGTAACTTTACTTGGAGCTATATTTTTATTCACCACATGATATGTGTTTTGCTTGGAGTGTCTTGTATGATTTGAGTCTTTGCTTTTTAGTTTACCACAATCATCCTTGCTGTACACACCTTTTGAGAGAGACTCACATGATTTGAAATTTATTAGAATACTCTATGTGCTTCACTTATATCTTTTGAGCTATATAGTTTTTGCTCTGGTGCTTCACTTATATCTCTTAGAGCACGACGGTGGTTTATTTTACAGAAATAATTGATATCTCATGCTTCAATTATATTATTTTGAGAGTCCTTTAGAACAACATGGAAATTTGCTTTTAGGAATAATATAAAAACTTTTATAGAAGTGCATTGAATACTATGAGAAGTTTGATACTTGATAATTGTTTTGAGATATGGAGATGGTGATATTAGAGTCATGCTAGTTGAGTAGTTGTGAATTTGAGAAATACTTGTGTTGAAGTTTGTGATTCCCGTAGCATGCACGTATGGTGAACTGTTATGTGATGAAGTCGGAGCATGATTTATTTATTGATTGTCTTCCTTATGAGTGGCGGTCGGGGACGAGCGATGGTCTTTTCCTACCAATCTATCACCCTAGGAGCATGCGCGTAATACTTTGTTTCGATAACTAATAGATTTTTGCAATAAGTATGTGAGTTCTTTATGACTAATGTTGAGTCCATGGATTATACGCACTCTCACCCTTCCACCATCGCTAGCCTCTCTAGTATCGCGCAACTTTCGCCGGTACCATAAACCCACCACTTACCTTCCTCAAAACAGCCACCATATATACCTACCTATTATGGCATTTCCATAGCCATTCCGAGATATATTGCCATGCAACTTTCCACCGTTCTGTTATTATGACATGCTTCATCATTGTCATATTGCTTGCATGATCATGTAGTTGACATCGTATTTGTGGCAAAGCCACCGTTCATAATTTCATACATGTCACTCATGCATCATTGCACATCCCGGTACACCGCCGGAGGCATTCACATAGAGTCATATTTTGTTCTAAGTATTGAGTTGTAAGTAAATTAAAGTGTGATGATCATCATTATTAGAGCATTGTCCCAGTGAGGAAAGTATGATGGAGACTATGATTCCCCCACAAGTCGGGATGAGACTCCGGACGAAAAAAAAGAAAAGAAAAGAGGCCAAAAAAGAAGGCCCAAATAAAAAATGAGAGAAAAAGAGAGAAGGGACAATGCTACTATCCTTTTTCCACACTTGTGCTTGAAAGTAGCAACATGATCTTCATGATAGAGAGTCTCCTATGTTATCACTTTTATATACTAGTGGGAATTTTACATTATAGAACTTGGCTTGTATATTCCAGTGATGGGCTTCCTCAAAATTGCCCTAGGTCTTCATGAGCAAGAAAGTTGGATGCACACCCACTTAGTTCTTTTGTTGAGCTTTCATACACTTATAGCTCTAGTGCATCCGTTGCATGGCAATCCCTACTCACTCACATTGATATCTATTGATGGGCATCTCCATAGCCCGTTGATACGCCTAGTTGATGTGAGACTATCTTCTCCTTTTTGGTTTCTCCGCAACCACCATTCTATTCCACATATAGTGCTATATCCATGGCTCATGCTCATATATTGTGTGAAGATTGAAAAAGTTTGAGAACATCAAAAGTATGAAACAATTGCTTGGCTTGTCATCGGGGTTGTGCATGATTTAAATATTTTGTGTGGTGAAGATAGAGCATAGCCAGACTATATGATTTTGTAGGGATAATTTTCTTTGGCCATGTTATTTTGAGAAGACATGATTTCTTAGTTAGTATACTTGAAGTATTATTATTTTTATGTCAATATTAAACTTTTATCTTGAAACTTTCAGATATGAACATTCATGCCACAATAAAGAAAAATTACATTGAGAAATATGTTAGAAAACATTCCACATCAAAAATTCTTTTTTATCATTTACCTACTCGAGGACGAGCAGGAATTAAGCTTGGGGATGCTTGATACGTTTCCAACGTATCTATAATTTTTGATTGCTCCATGCTTTTATATTATCTGCTTTGGATGTTAATGGTCTTTATTTTACACTTTTATATCATTTTTGGGACTAACCTATTAACCGGAGGCCCAGCCCAAATTGTTGTTTTTTTGCCTATTTCAGTGTTTCGTAGAAAAGGAATATCAAACGAACTCCAAACGGAATGAAACCTTCGGGAACGTGATTTTGTCAACAAACGTGATCCAGGAGACTTGGAGTGGGCGTCAAGAAACAATCGAGGATGCCACGAGGCAGGGGGGCGCGCCTACCCTGCTGGGCACGCCCTCCACCCTAGTGGGCCCCTCATTGCTCCACCGACCTACTTCTTCCTCCTATATAAGTCCACGTACCCCGCGAACATCCAGGAGCACCACGAAAACCTAATTCCATCTCCGCAACCTCTGTACCCGAGAGATCCCATCTTGGGGCCTTTTCCGGAGCTCCGCTGGAGGGGGCATTGATCACGGATGGCCTCTACATCAACTCCACGGCCTCTCTGGTGATGTGTGAGTAGTTTACTTCAGACCTTTGGGTCCATAGCTAGTAGTTAGATGGCTTCTTCTCTCTCTTTGGATGTCAATACAAAGTTCTCCTCGATTCTCTTGGAGATCTATTCGATGTAATCTTCTTTTGCGGTGTGTTTGTCGAGATCCGATGAATTGTGGGTTTATGATCCAGATTATTGATACGTCTCCAACGTATCTATAATTTTTGATTGCTCCATGCTATATTATCTACTGTTTTAGACATTATTGGGCTTTATTTTCCACTTTTATATTATTTTTGGGACTAACCTATTAACCGGAGGCCCAGCCCAGAATTGCTGTTTTTTGCCTATTTTAAGGTTTCGAAGAAAAGGAATATCAAACGGAGTCCAAACGGAATGAAACCTTCAGAAACGTGATTTTCTCATCAGATAAGATCTAGGAGACTTGGACCCTCCGTCAAGAAAGTCACGAGGTGGTCCCGAGGGTAGGGGGCGCGCCCCCTAGGGCGCGCCCCCTGCCTCATGGGCCCCTCGAAGCTCCAACGACGTACTTCTTCCTCCTATATATATATATCCACATACCCCCAAACGATCGGGGACGGAGCCAAAAACCTAATTCCACCGCCGCAACTTTCTGTATCCACGAGATCCCATCTTGGGGCCTGTTCCGGAGCTCCGCCGGAGGAGGCATCGATCACGGAGGGCTTCTACATCATCATCCAAGCCCCTTCGATGAAGTGTCAGTAGTTTACTTCAGACCTACGGGTGCATAGCTAGTAGCTAGATGGCTTCTTCTCTCTTTTTGGATCTCAATACAATGTTCTCCCCCTCTCTCGTGGAGATCTATTGTAACATCCCAAATTTTCAATTTGGAATGTTATACATTAGGTCATCATGCATATCATATTTTATTTTGCTTTTGGTTTTGATCCTAGAAAATCCTAAGCAACTCAAGGACCCACGGAGAGAGTTGGGGATTTCGTTATTTACATATTTGAGTTTCCTCAAATTTTGTAAACAGGATCATTTGATTTTATTTATTTTATCATCAATTATTTCTATTACAAAAATATGAGAGAGGGAATAAAATGACTTTCCCAAAATATAGAAATATTGAGGATTTAATAAAAAAATCAAATATGATTTATTTCGGAGTTTTTCGGTATTTTTATTTGAATTTAGGAAAAATGCGCGTTTTTCAAAGTTGTAGTTTGGGCCCAAATAAATGTTCACTTTTTCGGGCTTGATTTTAGAAGCCCGGAAAAATTTATTTCGTTTTTGGGGTCCGTTTAGTATTTATTTTTATTTTTCTTCCGAGCGGAATTATTTAAAAAAAACGCAGAACCGACTTTGGGCCGTACTCGGCCAGGACACCGCCGGCCGAGGCCTTTATAAGCCGCCGCCCCGGGGCCCGAGAGAGCCCAGCCGCCCAGCCCCGAAACCCTAACCCTAGCGCGCCCCAGCCGCCGCCGCCGCCGACTCGCCGGAGTTGCACGCCGCCCGAGGTTCGCTGCCGCCTCGACTTCCGTGCCGTTTAAAAAAAATATGTTCGTCGTTTTTCTTTTTCGTCGGATTTTCCGCGGTAATTTTCTGATCGCGATTTCTGATCCGATTTTCGTTTTAGTATAACTTTTCGCTCGTTTATCGGAATCAGGCGATTCAAGCGCCTGGAGTTTCATCTCGAAACCCTCTTTCCGAATAATCAACTTAAACAAGTTTTTGCTACTGTAAAATTTCCTTAGATCCAGATTACTAGAACGAAGTTGTTTTTTTTCGCCGTTTGGTTTCTTTTGCTTCGTTCGATTTGATTCTTTTTGCAAACTAGGGTTCTTAAGTTGAACTTTCTGGTTAGATCTTCTATTTGAGTTTTACCCGTGCATTAGATGAGTACTTATTGTATGCTTGTTTGTTTGTCTGCGATAGAATACCCGGAGTGCGCCGCCTGTTACTTCGAATCTCTAGGTTTCGCGGATCATCAGCAAGGCAAGTAACACTTTGATCATACCCTTTTCTACAACACAGTTTTATTGCATTAGGTCAATCCTCACACATTGCATGATTAGGATCTAATTAAATTGTGGGATGGGAAGTAGATGAGGTAGTACCTATTACCTGTTTATTATCAAACCTTTGGGAGTTACTTCTACGTTTACTTATCATGCCATGCTATGCTAGTAGACATGGATTGGGTGAGTGATATCCATGACAGATGTGAGATTGTTAATTAAGGGTTTATCTAAGGTGGCAACCTAAACACACATCTGGGTGGATTGAGGCACCTGGTTATCCCAGGACTTGCCTGTTTTTCTTTTGGACCGCCACCCAGGCTCAAAGGGATCATGAGATTATTCATACTAGAAACTTCCGTGTGCAGCCACAAGCCATTATGGGCTTTGGCATAGTTGATTAAGTTGTGCGAACTCTTACAGTGGTAGACTAGAAGATGTAGGGGATGTAGGTGGTACGGTCTACCCGATCGTAAGGTGCTAGCGCTTCTGAAAGACTATGTCTCGGTCATCCGTTTCTCAAACACCATGTAGTGCGAGAAATCCAACGGAGGCAATCGAGTCTTGTGGGGAAAAGTGCGCAAACCTCTGCAGAGTGTAACAAACTAATCATGGTTATGGACATCTTGAGTATCTAGTACCTGGATTATCATGTGAATCTCAACATGTTACTCTAAAGTTAATTTTGTTGGGTTTAATGATGATATTTTAATTGGGATTGAGAATGCTGTCAACCATTCTCAATGTTTAACAACCACCATGATAGTAATTAAATTTATTCCTTTGAAGTAGGGAAAAATTGGCTTTACGAAAAAACTGTAACCATAGAGCTTTCCACCAGCCAAATATGCATATAGTATAGCTGTTGCATTTCATTACTCTCTATGTGTTACCTTGCCAGCATATTCTATGTGCTGACCCGTTTTCGGGCTGCAACATTAATGTTGCAGACTTTTCAGACGACGATTGAGGAGTTTTAGGTCATGGTTCTATACTCAGTGATGCCGTTGGAGTTGATGGACTCACTTATCTTCCAAGCCTTCCGCTGTTATCGTTATTAGATGGCCTTAAGCCATATTTATTGTAATAAGTTCTCTTTTGAGACACTCGATGTAATAAGTGTGTGATTGCTACTCTGCTATAAATCCTCCGAGTACTGTGTGGTGTTAGCATTACTGATCCAGGGATGACACCGGAGCATAGAGATCAGACCGTTTGAGGTCTGGTCGCTACAGAGATGATATCAGAGCACACGTTGACTGTAGGACACGACCACTAAGCTAAAGACCTAGATCACTACTCACTCTCTTCTCTTCTGACCTCTCATCTTTTCTACTCTTTAGGATGGCGGATGCAAGGAACAAGTTCACACAACCAGATGAAGATACACCCTTTGGACGCCACTTGAAGGAAGTCACTAGATACCTGAACATAGGAATACCAAACTTCACGGGAACCTACAACGCCACTTTACCTGAAGAAGAGCGTTGGATGATTCAAGTTCAAGTTCCAGGAAGGACGTTCATGCAGTCACTGAGCCCATAGAGCTTTCTTTTGATGCCCCAACTTGGAATCTAGGAAAGAGTATGGCAGCTCACATCGCCATGGGACGCATTGGAGAAGTCTACCGCAAGGATCTCAAGGATACTATCTACCAGATTTGTGGGCGCCGAGATGAACACTGGGAGATGATCAGCACCAGGAAAGATAGATCAATTGCAGCTTTTATCCAGGAGTTAAACCAGCACATTCGACGACAGGAGAATCAGATGTGCGCCGACATGATAGATCTGCAGAAGGCTAAGACTAGAATCAAGGAACTGGAGGAAGAACTCAAGGCTACACGTGAAGATTATGAAGAAGAAATTGAAGTATTGGTGGATAAGAATGCCGACCTAACTATGAAGCTAGCAGTATCTATGGGAGGCCCGACACCAGTAGATGAAGACGAGGAACCCAAGGAGATTAGCCCGGAAGACTACATCATCATTGACGACACCGACTCGGAACAAGATAGTAGTAATAATGACTATGTTGATGAAGCAGGAGCAGATATCATGGAGTCTACAACCGTAGAATATTTCTAGTAGACCACCTCATCAGTAGTAGTAGTCCACCATGTAAATATAGTAGTCCAAGCACTTTTGCGATAGTTAGATCGATTGTATGCCCTTGTTTGATTGATTGAAGTGAATTGTTTGCTTTTGCCTCATGTGCATATGGGTAGTGTTTTCTCTTTAGACCCCCTCTATTCTTATATCTGATCTTTTTCTAAACCCTCAGATGCCTCCGAGATGTGACCCCGGATTTGCCTTTCCGCCGGAGCTCACCCAGTTGATCCAGCAGCAGAACACCCTGATGCAGTTGCTAGTTCAGAATCAGAATCAGGGGAATAACAACAACAATCCACCACCCCCACCTATTTACCACTTAGCCCGTTTTCTTAGGCTGAATCCGCCGGTGTTTTCCCGTAGCACCGAACCGATAGTAGCAGATGATTGGCTCCGCAAGATAGCTAGGGAGTTGACCACAGCAGGATGCACAGATGCGGAGAAGGTGAAGTTTTCCGCACATCAGTTAGAAGGACCCGCAGCATCTTGGTGGGAGAATTTCACAGCCACCTTCCCAGTCGACACTGTCACATGGGACCAGTTTCAGCAGGCTTTTCGTACTGCCCATGTTTTAGCAGGAGCAATGGCCATGAAGAAGCGTGAGTTTCCTAACTTGCGCCAAGGAGGACGGACAGTTGGCCAGTATGTGGAGAAGTTTAGTAAGCTAGCACGTTATGCCCCAGATGACGTTGCTACGGATGCAGCTAAGCAGGAGAAATTCCTGGAAGGATTGAATGATGAGTTGAGTATGTAGTTGATGGTAGCCACCTTCAACAACTACCAGGAGTTGGTAGATCGTGCTCTTATGATTGAAGGGAAGCAGCAGCAAATTGAGAACCGCAAGAGGAAGTATGGACAAGGAAAGTATAATTCAGGAGCTCAGCAGAAGCCTTGATTTACCCCTAGACCGGGAGGACATTTTCAGCATACCCATGGAGTAGGTAGCTCGCACAATCACAATGGCACCAAGAATGGTAATGGGAATGGAGGAAGCAATGGCCATAACCGCAGCACCCCATCAACCCCAGCCAAGAAGGACTTGAGCCACGTCACTTGCTATAAGTGTTCGAAGCCAGGACATTATGCAAATGAATGTCCTGAAAGCCAAAACGGCAATGGAAGCTCTGGAAAGAAGCTGAACCCTATCAACAGGGGACAGGTGAACCACGTTAATGTGGAGGAGGTTGAAGCTCAGCCCGATGCAGTAATAGGTAAGTTTTTGGTTAAGTCATTTACTGCACTTGTTCTTTTTGATACTGGTGCATCGCATTCATACATATCAAGGGGATTTGTGGATAAGTATAACCTACCAACCCAAGCCCTTAGGTCACCCATGTTAGTAACCTCGCGAGGAGCAGAGTATGTGGCAAGTCTATGGTGTGATCGGTTACCATTAAGGATTGGTAACTATGTTTTTCCCTCAGACCTAATAGTATTGGAATCTCAAGGATTGGATGTGATATTAGGCATGGATTGGTTATCAAAGTATGAAGGGAATATTGAGTGTGCTAGTAAGTCAATTTTGCTTACCACACCAGAAGGGAGAAGGATCAAGTATGTATCCCGGCATGTGCCAAAGAGGACACAAGTAAATTCCTTATCAGGAGTTGTGCAGGAGGAAGTACTAGTGGTAAAGAATTTTCCTGATGTATTTCCCAAAGAGTTGCCAGGCATGCCACCGGATAGAGACATTGAGTTTTTGATTGAGCTTTTACCAGGCACTGGGCCAATATCAAAGAGACCATATAGGATGCCAGCAAAGGATTTGGTGGAAATTAAGAAGCAGATTAAGGAGTTACTGGATAAGGGATATATTCGCCCAAGTTCTTCCCCTTGGGGATCACCAGTACTTCTAGTGGAGAAGAAGGATGGAACATTAAGAATGGTTGTTGATTATCGAGGATTGAACGAAGTAACAATCAAGAACAAGTACCCGCTACCAATGATCAATGATCTGTTTGATCGATTGCAAGGAGCTAAAGTGTTTTCCAAGATCGATTTGCGATCAGGATACCACCAGTTGTAGATTCGAGAACAGGATATTTCAAAGACAGCTTTTACCACCAGGTATGGGCTGTATAAGTATACCGTTATGTCATTTGGTCTGACTAACGCGCCTGCCTATTTTATGAACATGATGAACAAAGTGTTTATGGAGTTTTTGGATAAGTTCGTCGTAGTGTTCATTGATGATATCCTGGTATATTCGAATAATGAAGAGGAGCATAAGGAGCATTTGCGTTTGGTACTTGGAAAGCTCAGAGAACATCAATTACATGCCAAGTTCAGCAAATGTGAGTTTTGGTTGAAGGAAGTAGGATTCCTCGGACACGTTATATCCGGAGAAGGTATAGCAGTAGATCCCGCTAAAGTTGAAACCGTGACCAAGTGGGAAGCACCAACAACAGTGGGAGAGATCCGGAGTTTTCTTGGACTCGCAGGATACTACCGTAGGTTTATTGAATTTTTTTCAAAGATTGCGAAACCTATGACGGAGTTGCTGAAGAAGGATACCAAGTTCAAATGGACTGAGGAGTGTGAGGCTAGTTTCCAGGAGTTGAAGAACCGTTTGGTTACCTCACCAGTGTTGATTTTGCCAGATCAGACCAAGGATTATGAGGTGTATTGCGACGCTTCACGTCGAGGACTTGGAGCAGTGCTTATGCAGGAAGGGAGAGTTGTTTTGTATGCCTCAAGACAACTGAAGCCCCACGAATTGAATTATGCCACGCATGATTTGGAGTTAGCAGCCGTAGTGCATGCATTGAAGACATGGAGACATTTCCTCATTGGAAACCATTGTGAGGTGTACACGGATCATAAGAGTTTGAAGTACATTTTCACGCAGAAGGAGTTGAACCTCAGACAAAGGAGATGGTTGGAGCTCATCAAGGATTATGATATGAGATTGCATTATCATCCCGGGAAGGCTAATGTAGTAGCTGACGCATTAAGCCGCAAGAGCCATGTCAATACGTTAATGACGGGAGAAATACCCAAGGTGTTAGCAGAAAATCTTCGTGAACTATGTTTGGAAATAGTTCCGAGAGGCTATGTAGCAGCGTTGGAAATTCAGTCAACCTTGATGGATAGAATCAGAGAAGCTCAGAAAACTGATAAAGAGATTGCCGCTATAAAGGAGAAACTGAGCAAAGGAAAAGCTAAAGGATTTTGTGAGGATGAGCACGACACCCTATGGTTTGAAGACCGTGTTTATGTACCCAATGACCCGGAGATCAGAAAGTTGATTCTTCAAGAGGCACATGATTCACCGTATTTGATTCACCCAGGAAATACCAAGATGTATTTGGATTTGAAGGATATTTTCTGGTGGACCAGAATGAAGAAGGATATTGCGGAGTATGTAGCAGTTTGTGACGTATGTCAGAGAGTAAAGGCAGAGCATCAGAAGCCAGCAGGATTGTTGCAACCATTGCCGATACCCGAATGGAAGTGGGATAAGCTAGGCATGGATTTTTATCACGGGATTACCAAGGACTCGTTCAGGCTGTGACTCGATTTGGGTCGTAGTTGATCGATTGACGAAGGTAGCTCATTTCATCCCAGTAAAGACCACTTACACCAGTGCTAAGTTGGCAAAGATATACATGACCAGGATCGTATGTTTGCATGGAGTTCCGAGGAGCATCGTATCAGATAGAGGAACCCAGTTTACCTCGAAGTTCTGGAAGCAGTTGCATGAGACTTTGGGCACTAGGCTAGAATTTAGTACAGCTTTTCATCCACAGACAGATGGACAGACTGAGAGAGTCAATCAGATTTTGGAGGATATGCTGAGAGCTTGTGCGCTAGATTATGGATCCAGTTGGGACGATAAATTGCCATATGCAGAGTTCTCTTACAATAATAGCTATCAGACCAGTTTGAAGATGGCACCTTTCGAAGCTCTGTACGGAAGGAGGTGCAGGACACCATTGTCATGGGACAAAGTTGGAGACCGTCAGTTGTTTGGACCAGATCTGATTAAGGAGTCTGAACAGAAGGTGAAGTTGATTCGTGATAGGCTCAAGGTAGCCCAGTCCAGGCAGAAGAGCTACGCAGATTCTAAACGCAAGGAGACAGTTTACGAAGTTGGAGACAGAGCTTATCTTCGAGTATCCTCACTTCGAGGGATTAAGCGCTTTGGAGTTAAGGGGAAGTTAGCGCCACGATTTGTAGGGCCATATCGAGTTTTGGAGCGTATGGGAGAAGTGGCCTACAAGTTGGAATTGCCAGAAGGATTGACAGGAGTTCATGATGTGTTCCATGTTTCTCAGTTGAAGAAGTGTCACGCAGAGATGGCTGACATACCTTTGAGAGACACAGTGCCATTAGAAGCAATTCAGTTGGATAACAATTTGACCTATGAGGAGAAACCTGTCAAGATTCTCGAGTTTGCCAGCCGAGTCACTCGCAGCAAGGTTATCAAGTTTTGCAAAGTTCAGTGGAGCCACCACACGGAGGATGAAGCCACCTGGGAGCGAGAGGAAGATTTGCTCAAGGACCACCCTCACCTATTTTCTAGCCAACCCGAATCTCGAGGGCGAGATTCATCTTAAGGGGGGTAGGTTTGTAACCTCCCAAATTTTAAATTTGGAAAGTTATACATTAGGTCATCATGCATATCATATTTTATTTTGCTTTTGGTTTTGATCCTAGAAAATCCTAAGCAACTCAAGGACCCACGGAGAGAGTTGGGGATTTCGTTATTTACATATTTGAGTTTCCTCAAATTTTGTAAACAGGATCATTTGATTTTATTTATTTTATCATCAATTATTTCTATTACAAAAATATGAGAGAGGGAATAAAATGACTTTCCCAAAATATAGAAATATTGAGGATTTAATAAAAAAATCAAATAAGATTTATTTCGGAGTTTTTCGGTATTTTTATTTGAATTTAGGAAAAATGCGCATTTTTCAAAGTTGTAGTTTGGGCCCAAATAAATGTTCACTTTTTCGGGCTTGATTTTAGAAGCCCGGGGAAATTTATTTCGTGATTTTTGGAGTCCGTTTAGTATTTCTTTTTATTTTTCTTCCGAGTGGAATTATTTAAAAAAACGCGGAACCGACTTTGGGCCGTACTCGGCCAGGACACCGCCGGCCGAGGCCTTTATAAGCCGCCGCCCCGGGGCCCGAGAGAGCCCAGCCGCCCAGCCCCGAAACCCTAACCCTAGCGCGCCCCAGCCGCCCCGCCACCCACTCACCGGAGTTGCACGCCGCCCGAGGTTCGCCGCCGCCTCGACTTCCGTGCCATTTAAAAAAAAATCTGTTCGTCATTTTTCTTTTTCGTCGGATTTTCCGCGGTTATTTTCTGATCACGATTTCTGATCCGATTTTCGTTTTAGTATTACTTTTCGCTCGTTTATCGGAATCAGGCGATTCAAGCGCCTGGAGTTTCATCTCGAAACCCTCTTTGCGAATAATCAACTTAAACAAGTTTTTGCTACTGTAAAATTTGCCTTAGATCCAGATTACTAGAACGAAGTTGTTTTTTTCGCCGTTTGATTTCTTTTGCTTCGTTCGATTTGATTCTTTTTGCAAACCAGGGTTCTTAAGTTGAACTTTCTGGTTAGATCTTATATTTGAGTTTTACCCGTGCATTAGATGAGTACTTATTGTATGCTTGTTTGTTTGTCTGCGATAGAATACCCGGAGTGCGCCGCCTGTTACTTCGAATCTCTAGGTTTCGCGGATCATCAGCAAGGCAAGTAACACTTTGATCATACCCTTTTCTACAACCCAGTTTTATTGCATTAGATCAATCCTCACACATTGCATGATTAGGATCTAATTAAATTGTGGGATGGGAAGTATATGAGGTAGTACCTATTACCTGTTTATTATCAAACCTTTGGGAGTTACTTCTACGTTTACTTATTATGCCATGCTATGCTAGTAGACGTGGATTGGGTGAGTGATATCCATGACAGATGTGAGATTGTTAATTAAGGGTTTATCTAAGGTGGCAACCTAAACACACATCTGGGTGGATTGAGGCACCTGGTTATCCCAGGACTTGCCTGTTTTTCTTTTGGACCGCCACCCAGGCTCAAAGGGATCATGAGATTATTCATACTAGAAACTTCCGTGTGCAGCCACAAGCCATTATGGGCTCTGGCATAGTTGATTAAGTTGTGCGAACTCTTACAGTGGTAGACTAGCATATGTAGGGGATGTAGGTGGTACGGTCTACCCGATCGTAAGGTGCTAGCACTTCTGAAAGACTATGTCTCGGTCATCCGTTTCTCAAACACCATGTAGTGCGAGAAATCCAACGGAGGCGATCGAGTCTTGTGGGGAAAAGTGCGCAAACCTCTGCAGAGTGTAACAAACTAATCATGGTTAGCCGTGTCCCCGGTTATGGACATTTTGAGTATCTAGTACCTGGATTATCATGTGAATCTCAACATGTTACTCTAAAGTTAATTTTGTTGGGTTTAATGATGTTATTTTAATTGGGATTGAGAATGCTGTCAACCATTCTCAATGTTTAATAACCACCATGATAGTAATTAAATTTATTCCTTTGAAGTAGGGAAAAATTGGCTTTACGCAAAAACTGTAACCATAGAGATTCCCACCAGCCAAATATGCATATAGTATAGCTGTTGCATTTCATTACTCTCTATGTGTTACCTTGCCAGCATATTCCATGTGCTGACCCGTTTTTGGGCTGCAACGTTAATGTTGCAGACTTTTCAGACGATGATTGAGGAGTTTTAGGTCGTGGTTCTATACTCAGTGATGCCATTGGAGTTGATGGACTCACTTATCTTCCAAGCCTTCCGCTGTTATCGTTATTAGATGGCCTTAAGCCATATTTATTGTAATAAGTTCTCTTTTGAGACACTCGATGTAATAAGTGTGTGATTGCTACTCTGCTATAAATCCTCTGAGTACTGTGTGGTGTCAGCATTACTGATCCAGGGATGACACCGGAGCACAGAGATCAGACCGTTTGAGGTCTGGTCGCTACATCTATTCGATGTAATCTTCTTTTTGCGGTGTGTTTGTTGAGACCGATGAATTGTGGGTTTATGATCAAGTCTATCTATGAATAATATTTGAATCTTCTCTGAATTCCTTTATGTATGATTGGTTATCTTTGCAAGTCTCTTCGAATTATCAGTTTAGTTTGGCCTACTAGATGGGTTGTTCTTGCCATGGGAGAAGTGCTTGGCTTTGGGTTCGATCTTGCGGTGTCCTTTCCCAGTGACAGAAGGGGCAGCAAGGCACGTATTGTATCGTTGCCATCAAGGATAAGAAGATGGGGTTTTTATCATATTGCATGAAACTATCCCTCTACTTCATGTCATCTTGCTTAAGGCGTTACTCTCTTTTTAACTTAATACTCTAGATGCATGCTGGATAGCGGTCGATGAGTGGAGTAATAGTAGTAGATGCAGAATCGTTTCGGTCTACTTGTCTTGGACGTGATGCCTATATACATGATCATACCTAGATATTCTCATAACTATGCTCAATTCTGTCAATTGCTCAATAGTAATTTTTCACCCACCGTAGAATACTTATGCTCTTGAGAGAAGCCACTAGTGAAACCTATGGCCCCCGGGTCTCTTTCTCATCATATCAATCTCCATCACTTTATTATTGCTTTGCTTTTACTTTGCTTTTACTTTATTTACTTTGCATCTCTATACCAAAAATACCAAAAAAAATATTATTTATCATCTCTATTAGATCTCACTTTCGTAAGTGATTGTGAAGGGATTGACAACCCCTAAGCGCGGAGCTATTGTATTTGTGTAGGTACGAGGGACTCGAGCGTAGCCTCCTACTTGATTGATACCTTGGTTCTCAAAAACTGAGGGAAATACTTACGCTACTTTGCTGCATCATCCCTTCCTCTTCAGGGAAATCCAACGCAGTGCTCAAGAGGTAGAAAGAAGAATTTCCGGCGCCATTGCCGGGGAGACTGTGCAAAAGTCAACATACCAAGTACCCATCACAATCCCTATCTCCCGCATTACATTATTTGCCATTTGCCTCTCGTTTTCCTCTCCCCCACTTCACCCTTGCCGTTTTATTTGCCCTCTCTCTCTCTATCCTCCCTCTCTATTTGCCTCTTTTGCCGTTTGCTTTTTGTTTGCTTGTGTGTTGGATTGCTTGTTTGTCGCGATGGCTCTACCTAGATTTAGTGATCTTCACCTTAAAAGGTTAGAGGAGATCGAAAACAACGTCAGGAAGTTTATGGTTTTGCAATTTGAGCATAATAATTTCTTTAGAAATGATCTTAAGGAACAAAAAAGTTTCATGAATTATATGAATAAAGAGCTCGATGATATGTCTAAAGAATTTGATGGTATAAGATCCCAAATTGCAGATCTTGAAAAATTAACTGCTGAAATTTCGGATATGCAAGCTACCTTAGTCAATAAGATGGCCGCTAAACCGGATTCCTATGAAAATAATGATGAAGACCTAAAAGTTATTGATGTGTCCCCTATTAAATCTTTGTTTTGCAATATGAATCTTGATAATGATGGGACTGAATATGATCCACCTTTACCTAGAAGGCGTTCTAAGAATTCGAAATTTATTGATCTTGATGCTAAATTTGATAAAAGTGGAATTGAAGAAATTAAAACCCTAGATGTTGCTAAACCCACTATTATGGATTTCAAGGAATTTAACTATGAAGATTTCTCTTTGATTGATTGTATTTCCTTGTTGCAATCCGTGCTAAAATCTCCTCATGCTTATAGTCAAAATAAAGCGTTTACTAAACATATCATTGATGCCTTGATGCAATCTTATGAAGAAAAACTTGAATTGGAAGTTTCTATCCCTAGAAAAATTTATGATGAGTGGGAACCAACTATTAAAATTAAAATTAAAAATTATGAGTTTTAGGCTTTGTGTGATTTGGGTGCTAGTGTCTCTACTATTCCCAAAACTTTGTGTGATTTACTAGATTTCCGTGATTTTGAAGATTGCTCTCTAAACTTGCATCTTGCGGATTCCACTATTAGGAAACCTATGGGAAGAATTAATGATGTTCTTATTGTTGCTAATAGGAATTATGTGCCCACAGATTTTATCGTTCTTGATATAGATTGCAATCCTTCTTGCCCTATTATTCTCGGTAGACCTTTCCTTAGAACGGTTGGTGCAATTATTGATATGAAGGAAGGGAATATTAGATTTCAATTTACATTAAAAAAAGGGCATGGAACACTTCCCTAGAAAGAAAATAAAATTACCATATGAATCTATCATGAGAGCCACTTATGGATTGCCTACCAAAGATGGCAATACCTAGATCTATTCTTGCTTGTTATGCCTAGCTAGGGGCGTTAAACGATAGCGCTTGTTGGGAGGCAACCCAATTTTATTTTTATTACTTGATTTTTGCTCCTGTTTAGTAATAAATAAATTATTTAGCCTCTATTTTGGTTGTGTTTTTTTAGTGTTTGTGCCAAGTAGAACCGTTGGGAAGACTTGGGGAAAGTCTTGTTGAACTTTCTGTAAAAAACAGAAACTTTAGCGCTCACGAGAAATGCTGTCATTTTTATTTGGAAAGTGTGATTTAGTTAATTTTTTTGCAGATGATTAATAAATAAATTCCTCACGTCCAGCAATTTATTTTAGAATTTTTGGGCTTCCAGATCGTGTGCTAGCTACAGATTACTACAGACTGTTCTGTTTTTGACAGATTCTGTTTTTCGTGTGTTGTTTGCTTATTTTGATGAATCTATGGCTAGTAAAATAGTTTATAATCCATAGAGAAGTTGGAATACAGTAGGTATAACACCAATATAAATAAATAATGAGTTCATTACAGTACCTTGAAGTGGTCTTTTGTTTTCTTTCGCTAACGGAGCTCATGAGTTTTCTACTTTAAGTTTTGTGTTGTGAAGTTATCAAGTTTTGGGTAAGATTTGATGGATTATGGAACAAGAAGTGGCAATAACCTAAGCTTGGGGATGCCCATGGCACCCCCAAGATAATCTAAGGACACCTAAAAGCCAAAGCTTGGGGATGCCCCGGAAGGCATCCCCTTTTTCGTCTACTTCAATCGGTAACTTTACTTGGAGCTATATTTTTATTCACCACATGATATGTGTTTTGCTTGGAGTGTCTTTTATGATTTGAGTCTTTCCTTATTAGTTCACCACAATCATCCTTGCTGTACACACCTTTTTAGAGAGCCATACATGATTTGGAATTTGATAGAATGCTCTATGTGCTTCACTTATATCTTTTTAGCTTTATAGTTTTGCTCTCATGCTTCACTTATATCTTTTAGAGCACGGTGGTGGATTTGTTTTATAGAAACTATTGATATCTCATGCTTCACTTAGATTATTTTGAGAGTCTTAATAGCATGGTAATTTGCTTAAAATTCTAACATGCTTGGTGTGCAAGATTAATAATAAAACTTTCTTATGAGTGTGTTGAATATTAAGAAAAGTTTGATGCTTGATGATTGTTTTGAGATATGGAGGTAATAATATCAAAGTCATGCTAGTTGAGTAGTTGTGAAATTGAGAAATACTTGTGTTGAGGTTTGCAAGTCCCGAAGCATGCATGTATGGTAAACGTTATGCAACAAATTTGAAACATGAGGTGTTATTTGATTGTCTTCCTTATGAGTGGCGGTCGGGGACGAGCGATGGTCTTTTCCTACCAATCTATCCCCCTAGGAGCATGCGCGTAGTGCCAAGGTTTTTGTTGACTTGTAGATTTTTGCAATAAGTATGTGAGTTCTTTATGACTAATGTTGAGTCCATGGATTATACGCACTCTCACCCTTCCATCCTTGCTAGCCTCTTCGGTACCGTGCATTGCCCTTTCTCACATTGAGAGTTGGCGCAAACTTCACCGGTGCATCCAAACCCCGTGATATGATACGCTCTTTCACACATAAACCTCCTTATATCTTCCTCAAAACAGCCACCATACCTACCTATTATGGCATTTCCATAGCCATTCCGAGATATATTGCCATGCAACTTTCCATCATTCTGTTCATCATGACATGTTCATCATTGTCATATTTCTTAGCATGATCATGTAGTTGACATAGTATTTGTGGCAAAGCCACCGTTCATAATTCTTTCATACATGTCACTCTTGGTTCATTGCATATCCTGGTACACTGCCGAAGGCATTCATATAGAGTCATCTTTGTTCTAGTATCGAGTTGTAATCATTGAGTTGTAAATAAATAGAAGTGTGATGATCATCATTATTAGAGCATTGTCCCAAGTGAGGAATAAAAAAAAGAAAGGCCATAAAAAAGGAGAAGGCCCAAAAAAAGAGAAAGGCCATAAAAAAGGAGAAGGCCCAAAAAATGAGAGAAAAAGAGAGAAGGGACAATGTTACTATCCTTTTACCACACTTGTGCTTCAAAGTAGCACCATGATCTTCATAGTAGATAGTCTCTCATGTTATCACTTTCATATACTAGTGGAAATTTTTCATTATAGAACTTGGCTTGTATATTCCAACAATGGGCCTCCTCAAGTGCCCTAGGTCTTCGTGAGCAAGCAAGTTGGATGCACACCCACTAGTTTCTTTTGTTGAGCTTTCATACATCTATAGCTCTAGTGCATCCGTTGCATGGCAATCCCTACTCCTTGCATTAACATCAATAGGTGGGCATCTCCATAGCCCATTGATTAGCCTCGTTGATGTGAGACTTTCTCCTTTTTTGTCTTCTCCACATAACCCCCCTCCATTATATTCTATTCCACCCATAGTGCTATGTCCATGGCTCGCGCTCATATATTGCGTGAAATTTTATAGGTTTGAGATTACTAAAGTATGAAACAATTGCTTGGCTTGTCATCGGGGTTGTGCATGATGATAGCATTCTTGTGTGAAGAAAATGAAACATGACTAAATTATATGATTTTGTAGGGATGAACTTTCTTTGGCCATGTTATTTTGAGAAGACATAATTGCTTAGTTAGTATGCTTGAAGTATTATCATTTTTATGTCAATATGAACTTTTGTCTTGAATCTTTCGGATCTGAATATTCAGACCAAAATTAAGAATAATTACATAAGAATTATGCCAAGTAGCACTCCGCATCAAAAATTCTGTTTTTATCATTTACCTACTCGAGGACGAGCATGAATTAAGCTTGGGGATGCTTGATACGTCTCCAACGTATCTATGATTTTTGATTGCTCCATGCTATATTATCTACTGATTTAGACATTATTGGTCTTTATTTTCCACTTTTATATTATTTTTGGGACTAACCTATTAACCGTAGGCCCAGCCCAGAATTGTTGTTTTTTGCCTGTTTTAGGGTTTCGAAGAAAAGGAATATCAAACGGAGTCCAAATGGAATGAAACCTTCGGAAATGTGATTTTCTCATCAGATAAGATCCAGGAGACTTGGACCCTCCGTCAAGAAATCCACGAGGTGGTCACGAGGGTAGGGGCGCCCCCCTAGGGCGCGCTCGCTGCCTCGTGGGCCCCTGGAAGCTCCACCGACATACTTCTTCCTCCTATATATATACACGTACCCCCAAACGATTGGGGACGGAGCCAAAAACCTAATTCCACCACCGCAACTTTCTATATCCACGAGATCCCATCTTGGGGCCTGTTCGGGAGCTCTGCCGGAGGAGGCATCGGTCACGGAGGGCTTCTACATCATCATCCAAGCCCCTCCGATGAAGTGTGAGTAGTTTACTTCAAACCTACGGGTCCATAGCTAGTAGCTAGATGGCTTCTTCTCTCTTTTTGGATCTCAATACAATGTTCTCCCCTCTCTCGTGGAGATCTATTCGATGTAATCTTCTTTTTGTGGTGTGTTTGTTGAGACTGATGAATTGTGGGTTTATGATCAAGTCTATCTATGAATAATATTTGAATCTTCTCTGAATTCTTTTATGTATGATTGGTTATCTTTGCAAGTCTCTTCGAATTATCAGTTTGGTTTGGCCTACTAGATTGGTTGTTCTTGCCATGGGAGAAGTGCTTAGCTTTGGGTTCGATCTTGCGGTGTCCTTTCCCAGTGACAGAAGGGGTATTGTTGCCATCGAGGATAACAAGATGGGGTTTTTGTCATATTGCATGAAACTATCCCTCTACTTCATGTCATCTTGCTTAAGGCGTTACTCTGTTTTTAACTTAATACTCTAGATGCATGCTAGATAGCGGTCGATGAGTGGAGTAATAGTAGTAGATTCAGAATCGTTTCGGTCTACTTGTCTCGGACGTGATGCCTATATACATGATCATACCTAGATATTCTCATAACTATGCTCAATTCTGTCAATTGCTCAACAGTAATTTGTTCACCCACCGTAGAATACTTATGCTCTTGAGAGAAGCCACTAGTGAAACCTATGGCCCCCGGGTCTCTTTCTCATCATATCAATCTCCATCACTTTATTATTGCTTTGCTTTTACTTTATTTACTTTGCATATCTATACCAAAAATACCAAAAAAATATTATTTATCATCTCTATCAGATCCCACTTTCGTAAGTGACCGTGAAGGGATTGACAACCCCTAAGCGCGTTGGTTGCGTTAAGCTATTGTTCTTGTGTAGGTACGAGGGACTCGAGCGTAGCCACCTACTGGATTGATACCTTGGTTCTCAAAAACTGAGGGAAATACTTACGCTACTTTGCTGCATCATCCCTTCCTCTTCGGGGAAATCCAACATAGTGCTCAAGAGGTAGTAATTATCTATGAACAATATTTGATTCTTCTCTGAATTCTTTTATGTATGATCGGTTTATCTTTGCAAGTCTCTTCGAATTATCAGTTTGGTTTGGCCTACTAGATTGATCTTTCTTGCAATGGGAGAAGTGCTTAGCTTTGGGTTCAATCTTGCGGTGCTTGATCCCAGTGACAGTAGGGGAAACGACACGTATTGTATCGTTGCCATTGAGGATAAAAAGATGGGGTTTATATCATATTGAATGAGTTTATCCCTCTACATCGTGTAATCTTGCTTAAGGCGTTACGCTGTTCTTATGAACTTAATACTCTAGATGCATGCTGGATAGCGGTCGATGTGTGGAGTAATAGTAGTAGATGCGGGGAGGAGTCGGTCTACTTGTGACAGACGTGATGCCTATATACATGATCATGCTTAGATATTCTCATAATTATTCGCTTTTCTATCAATTGCTCGACAGTAATTTGTTCACCCACCGTAATACTTATGCTATCTTGAGAGAAGCAACTAGTGAAACCTATGGCCCCTGGGTCTATTTTCCATTATACAAGTTTCCAATCTATTTTATTTTGCAATCTCTACTTTCAATCTATATCATAAAAATACCAAAAATATTTATATTATTATTATTATCTCTATTAGATCTCACTCTTGCAAGTGGTCGTGAAGGGATTGACAACCCCTTTATCGCGTTGGTTGCGACGTTCTTATTTGTTTGTGTAGGTACGAGGTGACTCGCGCGTGGTCTCCTACTAGATTGATACATTGGTTCTCAAAAACTGAGGGAAATACTTACGCTGCTTTACTGCATCACCGTTTCCTCTTCGAGGGAAAACCAACGCAGTGCTCAAGAGGTAGCAAACTCCTTCAAGGACCATCTAATTGGATCAAGATTGTTTAGATTCCATCCCGAACACCCCTGTACTACCTACATGGGGGCAGAAGCCGATGACTGGTTAACCCTCGGATTTCATACAACACGGCCACACAGGGAGTAAAAATTTAAAAATATAACAAAGCATTATGTTGCATAATACCCTTTGTTTTATAATACAAGGCAGATGGAACTCGCATCCATTCATTCAAAGATAGTGTCTTTTGCACAATGATCCGCAACAATGCGGGATCCCTCTAGGACACCATCAAAATACAACTCGGGTCGGCAGTGCTCCTTGCCCTCAGGTGGCCCCTCGGTCATTAGCTTCTTGGCATCCATCTTTGCCCAATGCGTCTTGACGCAGGCAAAGGCCATCCATGCACATTCGATACAGACCGACCACTTTATACCTCAAGATGTGGGCACGCATCAACAAGCCGCTTCACAAGTCCGAAGTAGCTGCTGGGCATCGGCGCGGCAGGCCACAGTCGGACTATAAGCTCCTTCATGGCCAGCTCGGCCGCCTTGTGCGGCTCAACCAACTGTTTCAGCTGGTTGCTGAAGGACAACGGATGTTCTGGTCCAAGATATTGAGACCAGAATAGCTTCTCCGTAGAACTCCCTTCTTCGGCCCGATAGAACTCGGCATCATCTGATAGGAAAATCCGTAAACGCCCCTGGAGAACTCCAAATTCGGGTAAGTAATAGGAACGTTTCCTTCACAGACTTGCTTTGCATAACAAAAGCCTTACCCGCCGCGATCTTCTGGGCCGCTTGGTTTTCCTGAAGGGCGCTCCGGGCTTCGGCTCGAGCCTCCTGCGCGCTCTGGAGGGCCTTCACAAGTTCGGACGCTTGCGTCTTCGAATCACGCTCCAAGGACTCACACTTTTTGACGGCGTCCTGAAGCTCTTGCTCAACCTCGCCAACCCGGGCCTCGTGCTTCTTGCGCGTGGTGCGTTCCTTGGCCGGTTTGTCCTCGGCTTTCTTTAATGCCTTCTTGAGGGCCGCCACCTCGGTCGTGGCTCCTAATAAAGCTCATGGCACTTTAGTCAGCATGAACCATTCATCCTTCCTAAACATACATGTAGGTTACTGCATACCTTTGCTGTCTTCCAGCTGCTTCTTCACGAGGCCGAGCTCTTTCTCGGTCCGCTCCAGGTCCTGCTTTAGTCGGAGACCTCCGCAGTATGAGCGGCAGCAGCCAGCAGCGATGCCTGCTTATTCACATAGACATATTATGTTAGAATCCTATGAAAATTAGTTTGATCCCCTGTTCAGCTTTTCCTTTCTGGACACCGAACAGAGCATGAGGGGCTACTGTCCACATTGTGATATTTTTCTATAATTGTTACCTCAAAGCCTGTTAAAAGGCTAGTGTAGGCCTCGGTCAGTCCGCTTTTGGCGGACTAAACCTGTTCGATCACTGTACCCATAAGGACACGGTGCTCATCCACAATGGCGGCGCCTCGCAGCGCCTCCAGCAGGTTGTCCGATGCCTTTGGTTGGATAGAGGTCATCAGTGGAACAGACACGCCTCCTCCTTTCGGGGAAGTCCGTTCGCTGGACTCCGGAGCCGTATAGGTCTTCGGAATGGTATCCGGCTGAGGGCCGAAGGGAACTCAGTCCCCGCTGCCAGTCCCCATGGGGGCTTTTTCCCCCATGTGTCTGGCAGCTGAGGAGTCATCCTGCGGTGCCTTAACGACTTCTGGAATCTACCCCTGGTCTGGGAAGATCCTTTAGGACGCCACCTCGTCATCACCTTTGGGTGAGGCAGAATGAGCGGGCGGTGGAGACATGCTAGCCATCTCCTTTGAGTCTAGCGAATCCTCTGTCGAGGAACGCGGGGAGCCATCACGGGCCCGACTTGTCGGATGTAGGGTTCCGGCAAACCCTTAAGGTTCGGACACTAGGGTGCGTGCGAAGTCTTTTCCTCCAGCCGATGTACGCCCTAGCTTGCTAAGGTCTTGCGGACGAACTCGACGAACTCGCAACACAGAAAGACACAAGATTTATACTGGTTCGGGCCACCGTTGTGGTGTAATACCCTACTCCAATGTGGTGGTGGTGGATTGCCTCTTGGGCTGATGATGAACAATACAAGGGGAAGAACAACCTCCTGAGGTTGAGGTGTTCTTGTTCTTGGCTAACTTGTGTGTGTGGGGATGATCTTCTTGCTCTCTCTCTCTATCTCTATCTCTCTGTCATCCGTCGTCTCCCCCTTCCTATGATGGTGGCTAGTCCTATTAATAGAGGCCCTGGTCCTCTTCCCAAATATTGAGCGGGAAGGGAGCCAATAACGGCGGGCTAATTTGAAGGGGGACAGCTAGTACAAGCCATCCTGACAGAAGTGGTCTTCGCCTGCCAAAGGCTCTGGTGGTGACGCCGTCTTGGGCTCCATGATGACCTCCGTCTTGCCGTCCTTCTGGTCCTGGTCTTGTTGCACCGATATGACAACCTTTGCCTGATGCCTCGGTAATCCTCGCCTACGCAGGCCTTCTTAGCACCAAAGAGGAAACAAGGACGCTGCGCATGCTAGCGCCCGCCTGGTGTCAATTGTCATGGCTCACGTCACGACAGCCTCGTGAGGTTTGCCTCGCCTTGGTATCTCCGCTCCTCGTGAGCCTGCCCAACTAGGCCACTCCAGAGGAAGTCTTGCATCGTCCGCCTCGCGAGGCTTGGCCCCTCGCGAGGGTCTTGGATGCCTTGTTGATGAAGATGGGCCGTACGGCCTGTTGACTTAGCCACGCAGCGGGCCGCAGGCAGGCAAGTCTGGGGACCCCCGTCCCCAGAGCGCCGACAGTAGCCCCCGGGCCCAAGGTGCACTCGGGCTTGGCTTCGCAGCTAAGCCAAGGGTCAAGTACGGAGCACCACGGGCCCCAAAAGCCTGCGGCCTCGGTTGACGCGTGGCGGTTGATTGGACGTGGACGTCTCCTCTCCCCCATGCTGCCTCAGCGATTGCACGACTTGACGAGTCCCTGCGACATGCAAGGGAAACCATCATTACCTGCGATCGTGGGGGGTGCCGGTTGGCCTTCTCTTGCTATAAACGGGGCGGGGGGCAGAGCCCCTGTTGCCCATCTCTTCCTTGCTCGCTTGCTTCTTCTTCCTCGCTCCATTGCTCGCTATGCCACCAATGGCGCCATGAAGGAAGTTCTCCGCCGCCGAGAAGGGAAAGGCCCCTCGCGAGGGACCTGGCTCGCCGGCGCCCAAGCGCGGACGTGGCCGTCCGTGCAAACACGCCGCGTCCCCTGCCGCGTCCCACTGTCGGAGCGGGGTCATGACATGCGGAGGGGGTCGTCCCAGCCATGGTGATCCAGTTGACGAGGGGAGGCATGCTTTGGTGGCGCCCCCCCGTCCGTGCTTCCACGCGGTGGAAGCGTCGCCGGAGTTTGTTATCTGGTTGGAGAATCTGGTCGCAACTGGCTCCAACTTCCGCGCTTCTTCGCCGACGAGCTGACGGCCTCTGGTCCAGGCGGACTCTGGCTGTAGGTGGATGGTTGCTGCAGCAAGGCCTCTTGGGTTGCAGTCGCGACTTCCGCCGCGGGCAACATAGCCCTGGCCCGCGGTTGGTAGACATTCGCGCGCGCGCGGGGCTTGGGCCGGTGGTGCGCCCTCCACTTCATGTACGACGGCGAATCAACCCTCTACGTGAGGGTGTTTGGGGAAGATGGTCGTCGCGCCGGGTGCTGCCCTGAGGCAAACGATGGTGAGGAGGTGCTCGGTCTCGAGGACGATCGCGACGAGGATGAGGGCGAGCCTGCCCTCGATGGCGATTGTGTCTTGTCCAGCTACGGCGGCTCTTCCTCTAGAGACGGCTCTAGTAGCAGTGGCCATGACCAGCCGCCGCGCCCGCTTTGTAGGCGGCAGTGGGTCATCTCGTCGCCACGCCTCCGTGAAGCACGAAGAAGGATCCGGCTAGGCTCGGGGTGCCGCTAGGGGTCTGCCTCCGCAGATTGCTGCAACGCTGCTTTTGTTATACTCTTTTTCCTGCATCAAGAATGTAACCAGTTTGGGCCCAGGGGGGCGTGTATCGAACTATGGTTCCTCCGTTGTGGCACCGTCTGTGTTGTGTCGTTATTTCGTGCAAAGATAACTTAACCTGGTATATCCGGGACGCCCTCTTCCTCACGAGTCACTCATTTCCTCGCGTCCATCTTGCCTTGGTGGCCTGCATTTGCTCGGGAACTGCAAAAGCTCGTTAGGAAGTGTGTTAAAGGATTTGCCATTCGCCCTGGCCCTGACGTGGCGCCTTATATCGCGGTACCCGTGGGGCAGGGACTAGGAGAGGCACGCCAGCTTTTGGGCTCGAACGAGGGTGGCTCGCGAGAAGGCAGAGAAGGGAGAAAATGCTCGCGAGGGCACCTACCCAGCCCCCTCGCGAGGCATGTGAGAGAGAGAACATGGTCTAACCTGAGCCGAAAAAACACAGTGAGAGGCGAGGGGGTCAAATTAGCAAGGAATGCCAAAAGCAAATTTCGATTAAGGAAAAGGGAGCCAAATACGGAAAGCAAATGAAAAGCCGCGTCCGGTACCTAATCTAGTCTTCAAGTCTTCTCACCGGCATGGAGGTAAGTGCTGGCACTAGGCGTGGGCGGGAGCCCCAGGGCCTAAGGCCGGCACTCCTAAGACTCCGGGGCGTGTACAGACCCAACTCATTATTATGTGAGAGTGTCACGGGCGGCGATTCTTCACAGGCACCGGGCCTTCTTCACAGGCTCTGGGCATTTCTTCTCAGGCTCTGGGCCTTGCTTCACAGGCTCTGGGCCTTGCTTTATGGGTAAAACTTCCGGAGGTGCTGGATGTTCCAGGCGTTTTGGACTGGTACTCCGTCTTATGTCTCCAGGCGCACAACGCCAGGCCTGGAGATGTGGACGACCTTGAACAGGCCCTCCCACATTGGTGAAAGCTTATGCAGCCCTTCCCTAGAGAGGACCCGCCTCAGGACTAGGTCACCCGTCTCGAGTGTCCTGGAACGAATGTTGCGGCAGTGGTATCGCCGCAGTGCTTGCTGGTACCTCGCCGCCCGTAGCGCAGCTTCGCGGCGACGTTCCTCCCCCAACACGAGGTCCATCCCCCGCGTGGTGTCCTGCTGTGTTTCGTCGAATGCCAGGACCCGTGCGGGGCGATGCTTGACCTCGTGAGGGAGGACCGCTTCAGCTCCGTAGAC
This sequence comes from Triticum urartu, assembly GCF_003073215.2. NCBI lineage: Eukaryota > Viridiplantae > Streptophyta > Magnoliopsida > Poales > Poaceae > Triticum > Triticum urartu. The sequence continues at coordinate 640,328,583 of NC_053023.1, read as the reverse complement.
AAGGAAGAATGGAGTCTCTCCCGTTGGCTTGGTGGCGGTGGTCCGGATGGACCACAGTATGGACTGGAGCTCATCGTGCCAGTCCCTGCCGCAGGCCTCCAACTTCTTCTTGAAGGTCCTGGTCTTGAGGCCCCTCAGGACCTCCGCGTTAGTGCGTTCGGCCTGACCATTGCTCCTGGGGTGGGCCACCGAAGTGTAGCAGATCTGCGTTCCAACGTTAGCACAGTAGGTTTTGAAGAGGTTTCTAGTGAACTGCGAACCGTTATCTGTGATGATGCGGTTGGGGACCCCGAAGTGGCTCACAAGGCCCTTGATGAACTTGACAGCAGAGCCAGCTGGGATGGTACAGACGGCTTCCACTTCCGCCCACTTGGTGAACTTGTCGATGGCGACGTAGAGGTAACGGTAGCCCCCTGGCGCCCAAGGGAACGGGCCTAGGATATCCAGCCCCCAGACCGCAGAACGGCCATGTGAGCGGGATAGTTTGAAGGCCCTAAGCAGGTTGATGGATTTGCTTGGCATGGAACTGTCAAGCTTCACAAGACTTCACCAACTCGGCTGCGTCGTTGAGTGCTGTAGGCCAGTAGAATCCACTGCGGAACACCTTGCCGACGAGGATCCGTGACGACGAGTGGTGTCCGCAGTCCCCGCCGTGTATGTCAATTAGCAACTCCCTTCCTTGGTCGCTGGATATGCAACGCAGTTTGACATCGTTCGGTCGCTTCCTATATAACTCGCCGTCTTGGATACAGTATGCCGTGGCTTGCCGGGCCACGCGCTCCGCCTCCTCTTCCTTCTCCGGAAACGTCCCATGCATTAAGTACTCCTTGAATTCCTTGGTCCAGCATTCTTCCCGGGGCTCGAGTGCCAAGAGCAGCTGAGCTCCGGAGGTCGGTCCACAGGTCGGGGCTCCCATGGCCGGAGGCTTGGGGAGCTCCTCCCAAGGCTGAGTCGTGCTTGAAAGAGGTGGCGCGGCAGATGGCTTGAAGAGCCGCTCCTCAAAGACGCCTGGCTCCTGCGGTTGCCGCTTGGATGCTCTCCTGGCGATGTCGTCGACTTCCTTGTTGGTGCCTCGGGACACGTGCCGCTGCTCCAGGCCTGAGAACTATTTCTCCATCTTGCGCACCTCCGTGAGGTAGGCCTCCATATGCTCGTCCTTCGGCTCATCACCTTGTTGGAGAAGTTGACGAAGAGTTGTGAGTCACCTCTGACAGTGAGGCGCTTCACCCCTAGGGCCGCTGCAGCCTTCAGGCCAGGTATGAGGCCTTCGTATTCTGTGATGTTGTTGGAGACCTTCTCGTCGTGCTGAAAGCAGAGTTGCACGACGTAGTAGAGCTTGTCTTGGGTGGGCGAGATGAGCACTGCTCCAGCCCCCACGCCCTGGTGTGTGAAGGCGCCATCGAAATACATGACCCAACCGTCCGGAGCCTCACTTCCCGAGGAGGTGGACCGGTCTTCTCCTTCCTCAAGTGTCGGGAAATCTGTCCATTCTGCCACAAAGTCAGCGAGTGCGCCCCCCTTGATGACCCTGGTAGTGCTGAACTCCAACTGGAATGCTTGCAACTCGATGTTCCACTCTGTGACCCTTCCGGCTGAGTTAGGGCTCCTAAGTATCCTTTCCAGTGGGTAGGCTGAGACGACCTTGATGGGATGGCCCTGGAAGTAGTGTCGCAGCTTGCGTGAGGCCACCAGGAGTGCGAGCAGGAGTTTCTGGGGCATGGGGTAGCGTGCTCTCGCGTCCCGTAGTACGGTGCGGACAAAGTACACCGGGTGTTGGACGAGGGCTAGCATGCTGTCGAGGCTCGGGTCCTGCGGAGGTTGGGGCATATCCTGAGGTGGAAGGGTCCCTGAGACCTGACTGTCCTCAGGAGCTTTTGCGACGCCGCCCTGCTGAACTTGGCCTTCCACCGCTGATGCCTTTGCTGCGCCTTCCTAACCCCGCGCTGCTTCAGCCTTGGCCTGGCGGGGCGCGCCCTTGGCTTGGCGCTCCTCCCAAACCGCCACCAACGCCGCGTTGGCGGAGTACGGGGTGGCAGCAAGGTAGAGTACCAGAGGTTCGAGGGGCCGTGGTGCCAGCATTATTGGGGGGCTAGTAAGGTATTTTTTGAGGTCTTAGAAGGCCCGGTCGGCCTTCGGGTTCCACTCGAACGGGCCCTTCCTCTTCATGAGCTTGAAGAATGGTAAGGCGCGCTCTCCCAATTTGGAGATGAAACGCCCTAATGCGGTCACCTGCCCCGCTAGCTTCTGCATCGCTTTGAGGGTCTGCAGCGGGCTCATGTCCTTGATAGCCTTGACCTTCTTTGGGTTCACCTCGATCCCCCTGTGGGATACGAGGAATCCCAGCAGCTTGCCGGAGGGGACACCGAACATGCACTTCTCTGGGTTGAGCCTCAAGTTCACTTGGCGCAGGCTCTCGAAGGTCTCCTCCAAGTCTTGAATCAATGTCCTTGACTCGCGAGACTTGACCACTATGTCATCGACGTAAGCCTCTGTGTTCCTCCCGAGCTGCCGCCCCAGAGCGATGTGCATCAACCACTAAAAGGTCGCGCCCATGTTGTGCAGCCCGAAAGGCATGCAGGTGTAGCAGTACACACCACATGGTGTCAGGAAGGCCACCTTCTCCACATCTTCCACCGCCATCTTGATTTGATGATACCCTGAGAACGCATCCAAGAAGCACAACAGGTCACACTCGGCGGTGGAGTCAACAATCTGGTCGATGCGCGGGAGTGGGAATGGGTCTTGAGGGCAGGCTTTGTTAAGATTTGTGAAGTTGACGCACATCCATTCCTTCCCGCCTTTTTTCGGCACCATAATAGGGTTCGCCAGCCATTCGGGGTATCGGACCTCTCGGATGGCACCTGCCGCTTCCAGCTTGCGTGTCTCTTGGACGATGAAGGCCTACTTCTTAGTGGACTGTCGTCTCGCTCGCTGCTTCATGGGGCGGATGTTGGGGCATACCCTTAGATGATGCTGGATCACCTCCCTCGGGACCCCTACCAGCTGACTGGGCTCCCACGCGAATATCTCCTTGTTCGCGCACAAGAACCTCACCAGGGCTTCTTGTTCCGGGTCAAGGCCGGCTCCTATGGTAAAGGTGGCTCCTGAAGACCCGTCCTCGCTGATCGATACCTGCTTGGTTTCCGCCTTGTCTTGGGTGAACATCTGCTTCTTCTTGGTGGGCACGGCCTCCCTGGCCGCAGGGGCACCGGCGTCGGCGGGTTGTGCTGCTGCCGCGGTCTTGAAGGCGAGCCTGAGCACCGTCACGGCCTCCTTAGTGTCCCCCTTGATGGTGAGGACGCCCTTGCTCCCTGGCATCTTCATGAGGTTGTAAGCCACGTGAGTCGCCACCATGAACTGAGCGAGAGCCGGGTACCCGAGGATGGCGTTGTATGGGAGACCGATGCGAGCGATGTCGAAGTCCACCAGCTCGGTGCGGTAGTTGTCGTGTGTGCCGAAGGTGAGGCAGTCCTGGATTAGGGGGTGTCCGGATAGCTGGACTATACCTTCGGCTGGCTCCTGAACTATGAAGATACAAGATTGAAGACATCGTCCCGTGTCCGGAAGGGACTTTTCTTGGCGTGGAAGGCAAGCTTGGCGATACGGATATGTCGATCTCCTACCATTGTAACCGACTCTGTGTAACCCTAGCCCTCTCCGGTGTCTATATAAATCGGAGGGTTTTAGTCCATAGGACGAAGAACAATCATACCATAGGCTAGATTCTAGGGTTTAGCCTCTTTGATCTCGTGGTAGATCTACTCTTGTACTACCCATATCATCAATATTAATCAAGCAGGACGTAGGGTTTTGTTGGAAATATGCCCTAGAGTTAATAATAAAAGGATTATTATTATATTTCCTTGTTCATGATAATTGTCTTTTATTCATGCTATAATTGTGTTATCCGGAAATCGTAATACATGTGTGAATACATAGACACCAACATGTCCCTAGTAAGCCTCTAGTTGACTAGCTCGTTGATCAACAGATAGTCATGGTTTCCTGACTATGGACATTGGATGTCATTGATAACGATATCACATCATTAGGAGAATGATGTGATGGACAAGACCCAATCCTAAACATAGCACAAGATCGTATAGTTCGTTTGCTAGAGTTTTTCCAATGTCAAGTATCTTTTCCTTAGACCATGAGATCGTGTAACTCCCGGATACCGTAGGAGTGCTTTGGGTGTACCAAACATCACAACATAACTGGGTGACTATAAAGGTATACTACGGGTATCTCCGAAAGTGTCTGTTGGGTTGACACGGATCAAGACTGGGATTTGTCACTCCGTATGACAGAGAGGTATCTCTGGGCCCACTCGGTAATGCATCATCACAATGACCTCAAAGTGACCAAGTGTTTGGTCACGGGATCATGCATTACGGTACGAGTAAAGTGACTTGCCGGTAACGAGATTGAACGAGGTATTGGGATACCGACGATCGAATCTCGGGCAAGTAACGTACTGATTGACAAAGGGAATTGTATACGGGGTTGCTTGAATCCTCGACATCGTGGTTCATCCGATGAGATCATCGAGGAGCATGTGGGAGCCAACATGGGTATCCAGATCCCGCTGTTGGTTATTGACCGGAGAGCCATCTCGGTCATGTCTACATGTCTCCCGAACCCGTAGGGTCTACACACTTAAGGTTCGGTGACGCTAGGGTTGTAGAGATATGAATATGCACTAACCCGAAAGTTGTTCGGAGTCCCGGATGAGATCCCGGACGTCACGAGGAATTCCGGAATGGTCCGGAGGTGAAGAATTATATATAGGAAGTGCAGTTTCGGCCATCGGGAGAGTTTCGAGGGTCACCGGTATTGTACCGGGACCACCGGAAGGGTCCCGGGGGTCCATCGGGTGGGGCCACCCATCCCGGAGGGCCCCATGGGCTAAGTGGGGAGGGGAACCAGCCCATAGTCGGCTGGTGCGCCCCCCTTGGCCCATCCCATGCGCCTAGGGTTGGGAACCCTAGGGTGGGGGGGCGCCCCACCTGGCTTGGGGGGCACTCCACCCCTTGGCCGCCGCCCCCCCCCCCCTAGGAGATCCCATCTCCTAGGGCCGGCGCACCCCCTAGGGGGCCTATATAAAGGGGGGAGGAGGGGCAGACGCACCCTTGAGTCTTGGCGCCTCCCTCTCCCCTGCTACACCACTCCCTCTCATAGTAGAACGGCGAAGCCCTGCTGCGGTGACCCCTGCATCCACCACCACGCCGTCGTGCTGCTGGATCTTCATCAACCTCTCCTTCCCCTTGCTGGATCAAGAAGGAGGAGACGTCACGCTGACCGTACATGTGTTGAACACGGAGGTCCCGTCCGTTCGGCGCTAGGATCTCCGGTGATTTGGATCACGTCGAGTACGACTTCCTCATCCCCGTTCTTTGAACGCTTCCGCGCATGATCTACAAAGGTATGTAGATGCAATCCGATCACTTGTTGCTAGATGAACTCATAGATGGATCTTGGTGAAACCGTAGGAAAATTTTTGTTTTCTGCAACGTTCCCCAACAGTGGCATCATGAGCTAGGTCTATGCGTAGTTCTCTTTGCACGAGTAGAACACAATTTGTTGTGGGCATAGATGTTGTCAACTTTCTTGCCGCTACTAGTCTTATTTTGCTTCAGCAGTATTGTGGGAGGAAGCGGCCCGGACCAACCTTACATGTACGCTTACGTGAGACCGGTTCCACCGACTGACATGCACTAGTTGCATAAGATGGCTAGCGGGTGTCTGTCTCTCCCACTTTAGTTGGAGCGAATTCGATGAAAAGGGTCCTTATGAAGGGTAAATAGAAGTTGACAAATCACGTTGTCGCTTTCACGTAGGTAAGAAAACGTTCTTGCTAGAACCCTATTGCAGCCACGTAAAACTTGCAACAACAATTAGAGGACGTCTAACTTGTTTTTGCAGCAAGTGTTTTGTGATGTGATATGGCCAAAGTTGTGATGAATGATGAATGATATATATGTGATGTATGAGATGTTCATGCTATTGTAATAGGAATCACGACTTGCATGTCGATGAGTATGACAACCGGCAGGAGCCACAGGAGTTGTCTTTATTTTTTGTATGACCTGCGTGTCATTGAGAAACGCCATGTAAATTACTTTACTTTATTGCTAAACGTGTTAGCCATAGTAGTAGAAGTAATAGCTGGCGAGCAACTTCATGGAGACACGATGATGGAGATCATGATGATGGAGATCATGGTGTCATGCCGGTGACAAGATGATCATGGAGCCCCAAGATGGAGATCAAAGGAGCTATGTGATATTGGCCATATCATGTCACTATTATTATTTGATTGCATGTGATGTTTATCATGTTTTTGCATCTCGTTTACTTAGAACGACGGTAGTAAATAAGATGATCCCTCATAATAATTTCAAGAAAGTGTTCCCCCTAACTGTGCACCGTTGCGACAGTTCGTTGTTTCGAAGCACCACGTGATGATCGGGTGTGATAGATTCCAACGTTCACATACAATGGGTGTAAGACAGATTTACACGTGCAAACACTTAGGTTGACTTGACGAGCCTAGCATGTACAGACATGGCCTCAGAACACAGAAGACCGAAAGGTCGAGCATGAGTCGTATAGAAGATACGATCAACATGAAGATGTTCACCGATGTTGACTAGTCCGTCTCACGTGATGATCGGACACGGCCTAGTTAACTCGGATCATGTTATACTTAGATGACTGGAGGGATGTCTATCTGAGTGGGAGTTCATTGAATAATTTGATTTAGATGAACTTAATTATCATGAACTTAGTCTAAAATCTTTACAACATGTATTGTAGATCAAATGGCCAACGTTGTCCTCAACTTCAACGCGTTCCTAGAGAAAACCAAGCTGAAAGACGATGGCAGCAACTATACGGACTGGGTCCGGAACCTGAGGATCATCCTCATAGCTGCCAAGAAAGATTATGTCCTACAAGCACCGCTAGGTGAAGCACCTATTCTCCCTGCAGAACAAGACGTTATGAACGCTTGGCAGACACATACCGATGATTACTCCCTCGTTCAGTGCGGCATGCTTTACAGCTTAGAACCGGGGCTCCAAAAGCGTTTTGAGAGACACGGAGCATATGAGATGTTCGAAGAGATGAAAATGGTTTTTCAAGCTCATGCCCGGGTCGAGAGATATGAAGTCTCCGACAAGTTCTTCAGCTGTAAGATGGAGGAAAATAGTTCTATCAGTGAGCACATACTCACTATGTCTGGGTTACATAACCGCTTGACTCAACTGGGAGTTAATCTCCCGGATGACGCGGTCATTGACAAAATCCTTCAGTCGCTTCCACCGAGCTACAAGAGCTTTGTGATGAACTTCAATATGCCGGGGATGGAAAAGACCATTCCTGAAGTATTTGCAATGCTGAAATCAGCAGAGGTAGAAGTCAAAAAGGAACATCAAGTGTTGGTGGTGAATAAAACCACTAAGTTCAAGAAAGGCAAGGGTAAGAAAACCTTCAAGAAGGATGGCAAGGGAGTTGCCGCGCCCGGCAAGCAAGTTGCCGGGAAGAAGCCAAAGAATGGACCCAAGCCCGAGACTGGGTGCTTTTATTGCAAGGAAAGTGGTCACTGAAAGCGGAACTGCCCCAAATACCTAGCGGACAAGAAGGCTGGCAAAACGAAAGGTATATGTGATATACATGTAATTGATGTGTACCTTACCAGTACTCATAGTAGCTCCTGGGTATTTGACACTGGTGCAGTTGCTCACATTTGTAACTCAAAGCATGAGCTGCGGAATAAACGGAGACTGGCGAAGGACGAGGTGACAATGCGTGTCGGGAATGGTTCCAAGGTCGATGTGATCGCTGTCGGCACGCTACCTCTACATTTACCTACGGGATTACTTTTGAACCTCAATAATTGTTATTTAGTGCCAAGTTTGAGCATGAACATTGTATCAGGATCTCGTTTAATACGAGATGGCTACTCATTTAAATCCGAGAATAATGGTTGTTCTATTTATATGAGAGATATGTTTTATGGTCATGCTCCGATGGTGAATGGTTTATTCTTAATGAATCTCGAGCATAATGCTACACATATCCATAGTGTGAGTACCAAAAGATGTAAGGTTGATAATGATAGTCCCACATACTTGTGGCACTGCCGCCTTGGTCACATAGGTGTCAAACGCATGAAGAAGCTCCATGCAGATGGACTTTTAGAGTCTCTTGATTTTGAATCATTTGACACATGTGAACCATGCCTCATGGGTAAAATGACCAAGACCCCGTTCTCAGGAACAATGGAGCGAGCAACCAACTTATTAGAAATCATACATACTGATGTATGCGGTCCAATGAGTGTTGAGGCTCGCGGTGGTTATCGTTATGTTCTCACCCTCACTGATGACTTGAGTAGATATGGGTATGTCTATTTAATGAAACACAAGTCTGAGACCTTTGAAAGGTTCAAGGAATTTCAGAGTGAGGTCGAGAATCAACGTGACAGGAAAATCAAGTTCTTGCGATCAGATCGTGGGGGAGAGTACTTGAGTCACGAATTTGGCACATACTTAAGAAAATGTGGAATAGTTTCACAACTCACGCCGCCTGGAACACCTCAGCGTAATGGTGTGTCCGAACGTCGTAATCGCACTCTATTAGCAAGTATGGTGGCTAACTTATTCGCAAAAGAGAGCGATAAGAGGAGGCAAAGCACGAGCGAGAAACTAGAGAACAACCTACGCAAACATTACTCCAACACTGTGTCCACTTCCCGGACTCCGCCGAGAAGAGGCCATCACGGTAGCACACTTAGTTGATTCATTTTAATTAATTAAGCTTCAAGTTATCTACAACCGGACATTAACAAATTCCCATCTGCCCATAACCGTGGGCATGGCTTTCGAAAGTTCGATCCCTGCAGGGGAGTCCCAACTTAGCCCATGACAAGCTCTCACGGTCAACGAAGGAATAGACCTCCTCCCAAGACGTTCCGATCAGACTCGATATCTTGGTAATTCAAGACAACTCCGACAATGGTAAAACAAGTCCAGCAACACCGCCCGCTGTACCGACAAATCCCGATAGGAGCTGCACATATCTCGTTCTCAGGGCACACCGGATAAGCTAAGCGTACGGGAGCCAACGTAACCCAAGTTACCAAGGGACGGCCCCGCACGGTGCTCTAGGTTGGACCAACACTCAGAGGAGCACTGGCCCGGGGGGTTAAAATAAGATGACCCTTGAGTCCGCGAAACCCAAGGGAAAAGGCTAGGTGGCAAATGGTAAAACCAAGGTTGGGCATTGCTGGAGGAGTTTTATTCAAGGCAGACTGTCAAGGGGTTCCCATTATAACCCAACCGCGTAAGGAACGCAAAAATCCGGGAACATAACACCGATATGACGGAAACTAGGGCGGCAAGAGTGGAACAAAACACTAGGCGAGAGGCCGAGCCTTCCACCCTTAACCAAGTATATAGATGCATTAAGATAACATAGCAATATGATGATATCCCAACAAGTAAATAAATGTTTCAACAAGGAACGGCCTCCAATCTTCACCTGCAACTAGCAACGCTATAAGAGGGGTTGAGCAAAGTGGTAACATAGCCAATCAAAGGTTTGCTAGGACAATGGTGGGTTAAAGGTTTGACATGGCAATTTAGGAGGCTTTCAAGCAAGTGGTAGGCATCGTAGCAATGGCATAGCAAAAGAGCGAGCAAACTAGCATAGCAAAGATAGTAGTGATTTCGAAGGTATGATCATCTTGCCTCCACAGTTGTCAGAGTTGATTGGATCCTCAAAAGCAAACTCAACGGGCTCCTCGTTAGCGAACTCGTCTCCTGGCTCTACCCAAACAAGACAAACAAGCAACAAGGATACAATCAACCACGTGCAAGACCAAGCAATATGATGAAATGAAGATATGCTATGCGGAATGCAATGCGGGATGCAAAATGCAAGATATGATGGGAAATGCATGAACCTGGCCTCAACTTGGAAATCCATGTGTTCCACTGGAAAGATGAGATGAAATCGCTTGAAAACGATATAAAGAACGCCGGAATCGGAGTCACGGTTTGGAAATGGCAAGCGTTTCAAAAATGACACCGGTCTGCGATTTATAGCAAGTAGGCGCCTAAATGCAACGAGATGAACATGCTACAGCACCCAAACATGACAACAAAATACATGGCAGGGATGCACACAAGATGCTTAACAAAAGTCTAGCACTGAGCTATGGCCAGATCATCGATTAGGAGGTTCAAACAAGCATGGCAAAAACGCCAATGGTAAAACAGATCTCAGACTTAGTGAAATTAACACTTGTCTGGAATTTCAGATCATATAGCCCTCTTCGGAGCAACAAAACAACATGCTACAGGACCTGAAGATGACAAAGAAAGACATGGCATGGAGCTACTCAACAAGCTTAACAAAAGTCCTTTAGTGACCTTGAGCCAAAAGGGATCACAAAATATACTAACAAGCACACGAACATAGCAAAAACACAATCAGTTTTCAGACTTAGTGAAAACTGGGACATGCTGAAACATAACTCACGAAGGCATGTTTACGAGCTCGATGCACTCCCCACGGTGCAAGTCATGGCAAGACAAGCATACATCCCTTAATAAGGCACAAAATTCAAGCTACACATGGCAAGAACAATAGCATAGCATGCACGGATCAACTACAATAACATCGGCAAAATCGCAAACAAGTTGACGATCTGCCCAGATTCACAACGAAGCAAAAGTAGAGCTCGATTGACTCAAGCTAGGATACTCCATAATTGCAAACAAATACATGGATGGATAAAGCACTACAATATTAACAAAACGCCCTTAATGATCATCCTCAAAAGAGGCACGGATCACTAGGAAACAACAAGAACATATGGCATCATGAACTAAACAGTCCCAGAACTTAGTGAAATCATTAAGTCCCTGAAAACAGAATTAGCAAGTGCACCATTTAGCTAGCTTGCACAAGTCACCACGCACATCCTAAAAATACATGGGTTGCACCTCTGTATAGATGACAAAACCCTTAACAAAACATATGAATAAGTCACGGGCATAGCATGCACACATTAATCATGGCAAAAATGACAAAAGTGCTAAACGGAGTAACATATCTGACAATTAACTCAAGTAGCCCTCTTCTAACAGCATTTCCGACATCAAGATGGGCTCAAATTAAATTGATGCAATGGAATGAAATGATGTACTCTCTGAGATGAACATTTTGATATGCTATATGGATGAATCGGAGCAACGGATGCAAAGTTACGGAGCCACGAACATGAGCATATGAACTAAAAATATCCGGGACTTAGTGAAAAAAAACTACCCAGATCTGGATTAGGGTTTGAGGAGGAGGGGATCCGAGATTTGGAATGGGGGGTCTATTTATAGGCATAGAGGGAGCTAGGAGATTCCAAATGAGGTGCGGTTTTCGGCCACGCGATCGTGATCGAACGCTCTAGGACATGGAACAGAGTTTGGTGGGTTTTGGGCCAAATTGGAGGGGTGTTGGGCTGCAACACACACGAGGCCTTTTCGGTCCCTCGGTTAACCGTTGGAGTATCAAACGAAGTCCAAATGATACGAAACTTGACAGGCGGTCTACCGGTAGTAAACCAAGGCCGCTTGGCAAGTCTCGGTCCAATCCGGAAATGTTTAATCCCCACACACGAAAGAAAGGTAGAAATGACCACCGGAGGAGAACGAAGCGCCGGAATGCAAAACGGACAACGGGGAAAATGCTCGAATGCATGAGACGAACACGTATGCAAATGCAATGCACATGATGACATGATATGAGATGCATGACAACGACAACAACACATGGAGACAAAGACCCGAACCCGAGAAATAAATATAACTTAACGCCGGAAACGGTAAGAGTTGGAGTACAAATTGGGAAAGTTACATCCGGGGTGTTACAGTTATGTTTTGGGAAGAAACCTAAGCTGTCATTTCTAAAAGTTTGGGGATGCGATGCTTATGTCAAGAAACTTCAACCTGAAAAGCTCGAACCCAAGTCGGAAAAATGCGTCTTCATAGGATACCCTAAAGAAACTATTGGGTATATCTACTACCTCAGATCCAAAGGCAAGATCTTTGTTGCCAAGAATGGATCCTTTCTAGAGAAGGAGTTTCTCTCGAAAGAAGTAAGTGGGAGGAAAGTAGAACTTGATGAAGTATTACCTCTTGAATCGGAAAATGGCGCAACTCAAGAAAATGTTCCTGAGGTGCCTGCACCGACTAGAGAGGAAGTTAATGATGATGATCATGAAACTTCAGATCAAGTTGCTACTGAACTTCGTAGGTCCACAAGGACACGTTCCGCACTAGAGTGGTATGGCAACCCTGTCTTGGAAATCATGTTGTTAGACAACGGTGAACCTTCGAACTATGAAGAAGCGATGGCGGGCCCAGATTCCGACAAATGGCTGGAAGCCATGAAATCCGAGATAGGATCCATGTATGAAAAACGAAGTATGGACTTTGACTGACTTGCCCGTTGATCGGCGAGCCATAGAAAATAAATGGATCTTTAAGAAGAAGACAGACGCGGATGGTAAAGTGACCATCTATAAAGCTCGGCTTGTTGCTAAGAGTTATCGACAAGTTCAAGGGGTTGACTACAATGAGACTTTCTCACCGGTAGCGAAGCTGAAGTCCGTCCGAATCATGTTAAGAATTGCCGCATTCCATGATTATGAGATATGGCAAATGGACGTCAAAACGGCATTCCTTAATGGTTTCCTTAAGGAAGAATTGTATATGATGCAGCCAGAAGGTTTTGTCGATCCTAAGAATGCTGACAAGGTGTGCAAGCTCCAACGCTCGATTTATGGGCTGGTGCAAGCATCTCAGAGTTGGAATATTCGCTTTGATGAGATGATCAAAGCGTTTGGGTTTATGCAGACTTATGAAGAAGCCTGCGTTTACAAGAAAGTGAGTGGGAGCTCTGTAGCATTTCTCATATTATATGTAGATGACATACTTTTGATGGGAAATGATATAGAGCTTTTGGACAGCATTAAGGCCTACTTGAATAAGAGTTTTTCAATGAAGGACCTTGGAGAAGCTGCTTATATATTAGGCATCAAGATCTATAGAGATAGATCAATACGCCTCATAGGTCTTTCACAAAGCACATACCTTGATAAGATATTGAAGAAGTTCAATATGGATCAGTCTAAGAAGGGGTTCTTGCCTGTGTTGCAAGGTGTGAAATTGAGCTCAGCTCAATGTCCGACCATGGTAGAAGATATAGAAGAGATGAGTGTCATACCCTATGCCTCAGCCATAGGTTCTATTATGCCATGCTGTGTACCAGACCTGATGTAAACCTTGCCGTAAGTTTGGTAGGTAGGTACCAAAGTAATCCCGGCAAGGAACACTGGACAGCGGTCAAGAATATCCTGAAGTACCTGAAAAGGACTAAGGAAATGTTTCTCGTTTATGGAGGTGACGAAGAGCTCATCGTAAATGGTTACGTCGACGCTAGCTTCGACACAGATCTGGATGACTCTAAGTCACAAACCGGATACGTGTATATTTTGAATGGTGGGGCAGTAAGCTGGTGCAGTTGCAAGCATAGCGTCGTGGCGGGATCTACATGTGAAGCGGAGTACATGGCAGCCTCGGAGGCAGCGCATGAAGCAATTTGGGTGAAGGAGTTCATCACCGACCTAGGAGTCATACCCAATGCGTCGGGGCCGATCAAACTCTTCTATAACAACACTGGGGCTATTGCACTTGCCAAGGAGCCCAGGTTTCACAAGAAGACCAGGCACATCAAGCATCGATTCAACTCCATTCGTGAAAATTTTCAAGATGGAGACATAGATATTTGTAAAGTACATTTGGACCTAAATGTAGCAGATCCGTTGACTAAACCTCTCCCTAGAGCAAAACATGATCAACACCAGAATTCCATGGGTGTTCGATTCATCACAATGTAACTAGATTATTGACTCTAGTGCAAGTGGGAGACTGTTGGAAATATGCCCTAGAGGCAATAATAAAAGGATTATTATTATATTTCCTTGTTCATGATAATTGTCTTTTATTCATGCTATAATTGTGTTATCCGGAAATCGTAATACATGTGTGAATACATAGACACCAACATGTCCCTAGTAAGCCTCTAGTTGACTAGCTCGTTGATCAACAGATAGTCATGGTTTCCTGACTATGGACATTGGATGTCATTGATAACGAGATCACATCATTAGGAGAATGATGTGATGGACAAGACCCAATCCTAAACTAGCACAAGATCGTATAGTTCGTTTGCTAGAGTTTTTCCAATGTCAAGTATCTTTTCCTTAGACCATGAGATCGTGTAACTCCCAGATACCGTAGGAGTGCTTTGGGTGTACCAGATGTCACAACGTAACTGGGTGACTATAAAGGTATACTACGGGTATCTCCGAAAGTGTCTGTTGGGTTGACACGGATCAAGACTGGGATTTGTCACTCCGTATGACGGAGAGGTATATCTGGGCCCACTCGGTAATGCATCATCACAATGAGCTCAAAGTGACCAAGTGTCTGGTCACGGGATCATGCATTACGGTACGAGTAAAGTGACTTGCCGGTAACGAGATTGAACGAGGTATTGGGATACCGACGATCGAATCTCGGGCAAGTAACGTACCGATTGACAAAGGGAATTGTATACGGGGTTGCTTGAATCCTCGACATCGTGGTTCATCCGATGAGATCATCGAGGAGCATGTGGGAGACAACATGGGTATCCAGATCCCGCTGTTGGTTATTGACCGGAGAGCCATCTCGGTCATGTCTAAATGTCTCCCGAACCCGTAGGGTCTACACACTTAAGGTTCGGTGACACTAGGGTTGTAGAGATATGAATATGCAGTAACCCGAAAGTTGTTTGGAGTCCCGGATGAGATCCCGGACGTCACGAGGAATTCCAGAATGGTCCGGAGGTGAAGAATTATATATAGGAAGTGCAGTTTCGGTCATCGGGAGAGTTTCGGGGGTCACCGGTATTGTACCGGGACCACCGGAAGGGTCCCGGGGGTCCACCGGGTGGGGCCACCCATCCCGGAGGGCCCCATGGGCTAAGTGGGGAGGGGAACCAGCCCATAGTGGGGTGGTGCGCCCCCCTTGGCCCACCCCATGCGCCTAGGGTTGGGAACCCTAGGGTGGGGGGCGCCCCACCTGGCTTGGGGGGCACTCCACCCCTTGGCCGCCGCCCCCCCTAGGAGATCCCATCTCCTAGGGCCGGCGCACCCCCTAGGGGGCCTATATAAAGGGGGGGAGGGAGGGGCAGCCGCACCCTTGAGTCTTGGCGCCTCCCTCTCCCCTGCTACACCTCCCCCTCTCGTAGTAGAACGGCGAAGCCCTGCTGCGGTGACCCCTGCATCCACCACCACGCCGTCATGCTGCTGGATCTTCATCAACCTCTCCTTCCCCTTGCTGGATCAAGAAGGAGGAGACGTCACGCTGACCGTACATGTGTTGAACACGGAGGTGCCGTCCGTTCGGCGCTAGGATCTCCGGTGATTTGGATCACGTCGAGTACGACTTCCTCATCCCCGTTCTTTGAACGCTTCCGCGCGTGATCTACAAAGGTATGTAGATGCAATCCGATCACTCGTTGCTAGATGAACTCATAGATGGATCTTGGTGAAACCGTAGGAAATTTTTTGTTTTCTGCAACGTTCCCCAACAGGTTTTACCTCCATCAAGAGGGCCCGAACCAGGGTAAAACATCGTGTCCCCTGCCTCCTATTACCATCCGCCTAGACGCACAGTTCGGGATCCCTACCCGAGATCCGCCGGTTTTGACACCGACATTGGTGCTTTCATTGAGAGTTCCTCTATGTCGTCACTTTTAGGCCCGATGGCTCCTCCGATCATCAACAATGATGCGATCCAGGGTGAGACTTTTCTCCCCGGGCAGATCTTCGTATTTGGCGGCTTTGCACTGCGGGCCAATTCGCTTGGCCATCTGGAGTAGATCGAAAGCTACGCCCCTGGCCGTCAGGTCAGATTTGGAAGTTTAAACTACACAGCGGACCTCCGCGGAGACTTGATCTTTGACGGATTCGAGCCGCAGCCGAGCGCGCCACACTGTCACGATGGGCATGATCTAGCTTTGCCGCCGAACAGTGCCCTGGAGGCCGCACCCGCATCATCTCTGACCCTTAATTTGGAGCCAACTGCGCTAATCGAGGATGGGTGGTTGGACACCACCTCGGGGGCTGCAATCTCTACGGCTATCGAGCCGAACACCAGCCCTATTCTCTGCTAAGCCCGTGACTCCAAGGAGCCGGACTCCTCTCCAGACTCCGAGCCCTCCGCGCCCCTACCAATCGAACCCGATTGGGCGCCGATCATGGAGTTCACTACCGCGGATATCTTTCAGCACTCGCCCTTCGGCGATATTCTGAATTCACTAAAGTCTCTCTCTTTATCGGGAGAGCCATGGCCGGACTATGGTCAACAAGGTTGGGATGCGGATGATGAAGAAATTCAAAGCCCACCCACCACCCACTTCGTAGCCACTGTCGATAATTCAAACGACATGCTCGACTTCGACTCCGAAGACATCGATGGTATGGACGACGATGTAGGAGATGAACATGAACCAACGCCTATAAGGCACTAGACAGCCACCTCATCTCATGATGTATACATGGTGGACACACCCAAAGGAAGCGACGACGAGGAACACAGGGATGCAACGAGGGATCGTTCACTCGAAAAGAAATCAAAGCGGCGACGTAAGCACCGCTCCAAGCCCCGCCTCGACAGAGACAGCAGCCATACAGACCCAGCCATAGAGCAGGACGAGCCGGCGGACGACGAACATGCCTTCGAGCAACCGTCCGAACAGGGCAACTTGGATAAACAAACCGAACACCCCGTCCCCGGCGAAAACAACAGTCCGGACAACCTTACGCCGGATAGGCTCATGGAGCAGAAGAACCTCCACGAAGGGCTCGTTGCCAGTGCACGTAGCCTGAAAAAGCAGAAGCGGAAGCTCAAAACTGCGGAAGATGCACTCAGAATCAGATGGAGCAAAGTATGCAACACCGCAGACAAATATGGCGGCACTCGCCGCATAAAAAGCTATCCAAAGCGAAAGCTACTGCCTGAATTTGACGAGGAGGCCTTAGAGCCCCCGCAGTCAAAAAATAGGAAAGCCACCCGGTCGGATAGACGACCGCATGGCCAGCATGGAGCGGCAAGCGGCGACGCACACAAGCCGGCACGCGATCCACCAAAGGATCCGCATCAAAAAGATGGCCCGGCCAGATCTATCTACCGGCCAAGAAAGCAAGCTCTAGTAAGCAATGCAACACAACAAATATCCAAACATCACGGCACACCCAAATACAGGGGTGCCGCACACCCCCTATGTTTCACCGGTGAGGTGCTGGACCATGAATTTCCAGCGGGATTCAAGCCCGTAAACATAGAGGCATACGACGGAACAACAGACCCTGGGGTGTGGATCAAGGATTATATCCTCCACATACACTTGGCTAGAGGAGATGACCTCCACGCCATAAAACACTTACCCCTCAAGCTTAAAGGGCCAGCCCGGCATTGGCTCAAAAGCCTTCCCGAAAACACCATTGGAAGTTGGGAAGAGCTTGAGGATGCTTTCCGGGCAAATTTTCAAGGGACCTATGTCCGCCCTCCGGATGCAGATGATCTCAGTCACATAACTCAAAAGCCCGGAGAGTCAGCCCGGAAATTCTGGAACAGATTTCTTACTAAAAAGAATCAGATTGTCGACTGTCCGGACGCCGAAGACCTAGCAGCTTTTAAGCATAACGTTCGAGACGAATGGCTCGCCGGACACCTCGGCCAAGAAAAGCCAAGAACAATGGCCACATTAACAAGCCTCATGACCCGCTTTTGCGCAGGAGAGGACAGCTAGTTGGCAAGATGTAGCACCAGCGACCCAAGTACATCCGAAGTTAGGGATGGAAACGGAAAACCCCGACGCAGCAAGGACCAGCGCCGGAATAAGAGAAACAGCCCAAAGAGCACGGCGGTCAACGCCGGATTCAAAAGCTTGTGGCAGAATCAGAGAAAGCCGCCCCTCAAGGATAACAGGGACGAGCTATCCAACTTAAACAAAATCTTGGACAAGATATGTCAAATACACAGTACTTCCGGGAAGCCTGCGAACCATACCCACAGAGATTGTTGGGTTTTCAAGCAATCCGGCAAACTCAACGCCGAACACAAGGGGCTCGACACACCAAGTGAGGCCGACGATGAACCCCACAAGCAGAGCACCAGGAAACAAAAGGATTTCCCACAAGAAGTCAAAACAGTAAACTTACTTCACGTGACGAACAGAATGGCACCAACAGAGATACGCGCCATACGGCCTATCCCAAAGAAGTCTCGCCAATGGTTGTTAAAACCGATCACCTTCGACCATCGGGATTACTCTAGAAGTATCCAAAATGCAGGCTGGACTGCTTTGGTATTAGATCCAATAATCGGCGGACTCCACTTTACAAATGTCCTGATGGACGGCGGCAGTGGTCTAAACCTATTATACTAGGACACAATCCGCAACATGGGGATAGACCCAACAAAAATTCGCCATAGCAATACCTCCTTTCAAGGGGTAACGCCAGGCCCGGATGCCCATTGCATGGGTTCTCTCCGGCTAGAAGTTATGTTCGGCTCCCCCGATAACTTCCGTCGCGAACAGCTAAGTTTCCACATCGCCCCATTCTCAAGTAGCTATCAAGCACTGCTGGGACGCGAAGCTTTCGCCCGTTTTAATGCAATACCGCATTATGCATCTCTTACGCTTAAGATGCCCAGTCCACGAGGCATCATCTCATTCAAGGGAAAACATTGAGTGTCCCCCCGCGCGGAGGACAGTGCGGCTGCCTTGACAGCCCCACAATAAAGCGGCTTCACCAGCCAAAGCACCTAAACAGGTCGTCAAGACCACGGACACGGCTAGACGAGTACGGCATAAACATACAATTGATAAAGGCTTAATAGCCGTATACCCCTGTACTAGGGGCTCCGCGCATATAAAACAAGAGAAAATAAAGCTCAATTTTACCCATTTTGATTTATAGTTCGTTTATTTAGTATAACTCATGTTCGGCACGATCTTTCTAAACTAAGTTCCTCTCTTTTACAGATGAACACCGTGCTACGCCCGTCCAGGATACGGCACAATGGAGACATAGGCGCAGACATGCAGCAGGGACCCGTTCCAAGGATTCTTTTCAGATTAAGACCCTGCGTAAACCTTTTTTTACTGTCTCTTGTTGATACACATCCCCTGGTTTCTTGGTATAACCAAGGAGGAGGCTGGCATTTTGGCATGTGGCCACGTCAGAGTTTTGCACGTACCTGGACACTAGGGACTTATTACTAAGCGCGTTATCCCGCCCGCCCTCATAAAGACCGAATACCTTAGGGAGTGTTCGGCATCGTGAGTTTGGCCTTATATGCATCATCTCCGAATCATGTCTTTGGTCAAATGTTGGGTTTTCCCGGCTCCTGTGTTTTTCTACCTTACGTTCCGCTCTATCGGCTAAGGCGGCACCAGGAGAACTACTGCGATTGTGCCCCGGTTCGGCCAGGCGAGCACCTCAGTAGAGAAAGCTGAAAACTGATTGTCATGATATAGCGTGAGACTGGTCAACCACTCGAGGACTTACCGGAATCTTTAGGATTCCTCCGCATTAACGAAGGGCCGCTTCCCGGCCAGGCACATACACGCCCCGAGTTCGGGCGAACGCAGGCGTCACCAGGGGCTATATAAGTCGCCTCACTGTCAAACTCCTATGGCTAAGTGAAAGTGATAAAGCATCATAGTCCGATTGCCTAGTTCGCTGCGCTATCACCTCCTTTGTAGGACCAAGACGTTGGATCAAGTGTGAAAATGCGCCTTCTGCGAACACCCCCGCATTATGTGCGTGGGGGCTGAAGCCGACGACTGCCATCTTTCAGATTATATATAAATATATGTTAAACGACCGCACAGGAGGTATTATAATACTTGCAGGCACAAGTATAAAAAGCTTCTACAATTTATCAAAATATTTTTTACAATAATATATGCTATTCGAATATAGTATCCTTCGAGCACTGCGTCTCTATTAAACGAGCGCCTTGCAGAACTTCCTGAAAATAGTGCTCGGCAGGTACTCGGCTTCCATCCGAGTCTGGGGATGCAACAGAGGTGGCCTCCATTTCCGCCCAGTATGTCTTCACACGGGCAAGAGCCATCCGCGCACCCTCTATGCACACTGACCTCTTCATCGCATTGATATGCGGCGCCGCACCAAGGAACTACTGCACTAAGTTGAAATAACTTTTCGGCTCTAGCCTCTCTGGCCATAGATGACTCATGACATACTTCATGGCGAGTCCGGACAACCTATTTAGTTCGGCCCATTCGGCCAAACAATCGGCTAATGACAGTGGACGCTCCGGATTGTGGAACTGCGACCAAAAGAGCTTTTCCACTTCGCGATCTTCTTGATCTCGGAAGTGTTTGGCCGCATCTGCGGCACTCGCTGCCAAATCCAGATAGGTGTCCGCCGTACTCCACATCCGGTCTAACGTAGCATGTTTAGGATCACAGAACCTCTTGCGCAGCATAAAGGGCTTTCCAGCCGCGATCTCTCCGGCCTGACGCAACTCCTCCTTCATAGCTCTCATTGCAGAGCGAGCATCCTTGGCATCGGAAATGGCCTTCTCTAGGTCCATCTGTTCCACCCAATCTTCTTTTTCAAGAAGCTTGCAATGGTCAGCAGCATTCTTCAGCTTCACGGCCATCTCGGCCATTTCCTTCTTGCTTCGGCAGTGAGCAGCCTGTCCGGCTTTCAGCTCTTCAATTGCCTTTCCGGCAGCCGCATCACTTTCCCTGGCTTGCTCCTTGGCTCGGGCAAGTTCCGCCCGAAGATTCTCCATGGCAGCAGCACCATCTGCATCAAGCGCACACGTTGTAAGATACTGGCATAAAGCTCCTCTTACCAGGCGCCGCCGGAGGAATTACATACCTTGTGCCTCGTCAAGCCGCTTGTTGACAAGCGCGATGTCGGCATCCGCCACGTCAAGTTGCCGCTTTAGCTCGGCAAATTCATCAGTCCGGCTTGCCACCGGACACTTCGCCACCTACGTATGAAGGCGGCATATTAGACCTGGGATCATGATCCTCTACGCGCCGTCACTTTTGATAACGCACAGAGTCTCAGGGGCTACTATCTACACAGGGCTCATCTTATGTATGCGCAACTGTCCAAAAAGGGTACATTATTTCACGTACCTCAAAACCTGTCAGTAAACTCCTGACGGCCTCGTGCAATCCGCTCTCCGCGGATGAAATCCTCTCAATCACCGTACCCATCAATGCACGGTGCTCCTCTGAGATAGATGCTCGCCCTAGCAGATCCTTCAGCTCCTCCGACCGCGCACCAGATGGCGCCGGACTCGTCCGATGGCCCTTTTCGAAGGCCGTACGCGGAGGGCTTTGGGGGGCCATATGACTACCTTCCGGCCCTGCCGGATTCGGAGAAACCCTCAGTGATGATACCTCAGGGTCGCCCGCCTCGCAAGGCGGTACGGCAGGGGGAGGCGTTCCGCTCTCCATCATCTCCAGAAGAAGATCCCCCGAAGACGAGCTCTGCTGAGAAGGGCTAAGGTCCGAGCTACAAGGTAAATTTTCGATTACTTTTCTCAGATATAAAGCAAGGATTTCTCTCGTTTCTTAAAAAGAAAACTCCTCTCTACTTACGGCTCGGTGGAGGGCTGATCCGCTTGAGGGCATAATTCGGCCGAAGTATTCCCCAGCACAGGACCCTCTGGCGAAGATTTCTTCCCCCGCTTTGAGGCCATGGTCTCCGGGTCTTCAGAGGCGGTCCTCTTCTTCCCCTGAGGAGAGGAATTTTCAATTCCTCCCTTCCGGACAACCTCCTTCGAGGAGGCTGTAGCTTCCTTGTCCCCTCCCTCGCTTTCCTTTGAAGGCACAACCTCCAACATCCTGACTAGCACGGGACCCGGCGTGGTCTCGGGGAGGGGGGCCGGACACCTGATTAGCTTTGCTTTCGCTATCCACTCCTGTTTAAAGGACAGCTCTTTTAGGGGCAATTTTATGATAAATATACGGATAGCGAGTCCGGGCACAAGGCTACTTACTTGAGTATCCGGACGATTGCAGCTCAGACCTGCGTCCTCCGTAGAATCCGGACACACTACTTGTGGTCCGAAGAACAATTTGTACATCTCCGCAGGCATCATGCCAAGAAAATGTTGGAGAACTCGTGGTCCCTCCGGGTTGAACTCCCACAGGCGGAGGGGGCGACGTTTGCAGGGCAGAACTCGGCGAATTAACATAACCTATGTCACCACGACCAGACTGATGTCTCTTTCTAGGAGATCTCGGATGCGGCCCTGCAACAGGGGCACGTCCTTTGCCGACCCCCAGTCCAGCCCCTTATTGACCCATGACGCCAGTCGTGGCGGGGGACCCGAGCGGAAAGCAGGCAGCGCCACCCACTTGGTGCCCCTAGGAGCCATGATATAAAACCACTCTCGTTGCCATAAGCTGGACTCCCCTTGAAAAGAGCCCTCAGGCCATTGAGCACCAGCATTCTTGCTTATAAAAGCACCTCCGCACTCCGCGTGCCGTCCCTCGATCATCTTCGGCTCTACTTTGAAGGTCTTGAGCCATAGTCCGAAGTGAGGAGTAATACGGAGGAAGGCTTCACACACGACGATGAATGAGGAAATATGGAGGATGGACTCCAGAGCTAAGTCATGAAATTCCAGCCCATAATAAAACATGAGCCCCCTCACGAAGGGATCCGTCGGGAAGCCTAGCCCCCGAAGGAAGTGAGACATGAACACCACACTCTCACCAGGCTTGGGAGTGGGAATGACCTGCCCTTGAGCAGGCAGCCTATGCGAGATTTCACCGGTCAAGAACCTGGCCTCTCTCAACTTCAGCACGTCCTCCTCCGTGATGGAGGAGGGCATCCATCGGCCTCGAAGGTCGGAACCGGACATTGTCGAAGGTCCGAAGCGCCTGAAATCTGGAGCCTTGGGTGTTGAAACTCAAGGCGAAGGGCGAACTCGTTTGAGATTGAAAGAACGGAGTAAGGCCTTGGTCTCTTTATAAGAGGTTGAATACCAAGGGCCCTCCCCGTGACCGTTTGGGACTCGCCTTTGATCGAGAAAACATACCAACGGGTACGATTGGGTTACCCATGCCCGTATTGATGAGAATCTCGGAATAAGGGGACACGATCTCTGCTTTGACAAGACGTGCCAAGGAAACTGCCTCGCTAAACGCACTGAGGTGGGACAGTAAAACGATTCGAATAAAGACTTGGCCGTGGTGTGATGTCACGCTACGGAATACGTCACCAGATTAGATTTGTGTAAATATTATTCTCTCTATGGCAATATGTGGAAACTTATTTTGCAAAGCCGAACACTACCTTTGTATTCAAAATCTTCTATGAAGTACTTGGAGGAGGAACCCTCCTTGCAATGCCGAAGATAATCTGCGCGCCGGACTCGTCGTCATTGAAGCCTGGTTCAGGGGCTACTGAGGGAGTCCTGGATTAGGGGGTGTCCGGATAGCCGGACTATACCTTTGGCCGGACTCCTGGACTATGAAGATACAAGATTGAAGACTTCGTCCCGTGTCCGGAAGGGACTTCTCTTGGCGTGGAACGCAAGCTTGGCGATACGGATATGTAGATCTCCTACCATTGTAACGGACTCTGTGTAACCCTAGCCCTCTCCGGTGTCTATATAAACCGGAGGGTTTTAGTCCGTAGGACGAACAACAATCATACCATAGGCTAGCTTCTAGGGTTTAGCCTCTTTGATCTCGTGGTAGATCTACTCTTGTACTACCCATATCATCAATATTAATCAAGCGGGACGTAGGGTTTTACCTCCATCAAGAGGGCCCGAACCTGGGTAAAACATCGTGTCCTGTGCCTCCTGTTACCATCCGCCTAGACGCACAGTTCGGGACCCCCTACCCGAGATCCGCCGGTTTTGACACCGACAGAAGGTGACAGGGAGGCAGATCTGTCCCAAGGAGTGGGCAGCTCCACCACCCACTCCCGAGAAGGGATTACTAAGGCCGAGCCGCTCATGTGGCACGTGGAGAAGGCTGAAGGCTTCCACGGAGAACAAGTTGAGGCCAGCACCACCGTCAATGAGGGTCTTGGTGACGGCCACGTTGCAGATGGTGGGCGTGCAGAGCATCGGGAGCATTCTGGAGCCGACGGTGGAGTCGGGGTGGTCTTCTGAGCCGAAGGTAAGGTTAGCCTCTGGCGCAGCCCAGCCCGGCGCAGCTCCCGGGCACCTGGAGGTGGCCTCGATCTGACGGAGGAATGGCTTGGCGTGGCGGTCTGACGGCGGTGCTTGGGAGCTGCCCAGCAGGGCTGCGACTGCGTGGTGCGCCGGCACCGCATAGCGAGCAGTGAAGAGGTCGCAGAGCTCCTCCCAAGATGCCACAGTGGATCCGGGAAGGTTGAGCAGCCAGGCGCGTGGCTCGCCGGCGAGGGCCATGGGAAGCCAGTTGGCCATGACCTTGTCATCACCCTGGCTTTGAGGACGGCCTCCTTGTATGCCAGTAGGAAAGTTGACGGGTCCGCCGCGCCGTCGTAGCGTGGCGGCATCTCCGGCCTGAACTTGAGCGGCCACTGCACCCGCCGCAAGGTGGGGGCCAGGGCTCGGAGCCCCCTAGCCCTGTTGTCAACGCTGACTGTCGGAGTCGGCGGCATGGCGCCTGCCATGTGGGCAAAGCGCGGTGGCGACGGAGCGCAGATCGACGGAGGGGAAGCTACGGCACACCCCTACCTGGCGCTCCAAATGTCAGATGTAGGGTTCCGGCAAACCCTTAAGGTTCAAACACTGGGGTGCGCGCGAAGTCTTTTCCTCCCACCGATCTACGCCCTAGCTCGCTAAGGTCTCGCAGACGAACTCGACGAACTCGCAACACAGAAAGACACAAGATTTATACTGGTTCGGGCCATCGTTGTGGTGGTGGTGGATTGCCTCTTGGGCTAATGATGAACAATAAAGGGGAAGAACAGCCTCCTGAGGTTGAGGTGTTCTTGTGCTTGGCTAACTTGTGGGTGGGGGGATGATCTTCTCGCACTCTCTCTCTATATATATCTCTATCTCTCTGTCGTACGTCGTCTCCCCATGCCTATGATGGTGGCTAGTCCTATTTATAGAGGCCCTGGTCCTCTTCAAAAATATTGAGCGGGAAGGGAGCCAACAACGGTGGGCTAATTTGAAGGGGGACAGCTAGTACAAGCCATCCTGGCAAAAGTGATCTTCGCCTGCCAAAGGCTCTGGTGGTGACGCCGTCTTGGGCTCCATGATGACCTCCGTCTTGTCGTCATTCTGGTCCTGGTCTTGTTGCACCGATATGACAACCTTTGCCTGATGCCTCGGTACTCCTCACCTACGCAGGCCTTCTTAGCACCAAAGAGGAAACAAGGATGATGCGCATGCTGGCGCCCGCCTGGCGCCTGCCAGGTGTCGATCGTCATGGCTCACGTCACGAGAGCCTCGTGAGGTTTGCCTCACCTTGGTATCTCCGCTCCTCATGAGCCTGTCCGACTAGGCCACTCCAGAGGAGGTCTTGTGTCATCCGCCTCGCGAGGCTTGGCCCCTCGCGAGGGTCTTGGATGCCTTGTTGATGAAGATGGGCCATACGGCCTGCTAGCTTAGCCACACAGCGGGCCACAGGCAAGCAAGTCTGGGGACCCCCGTCCCCAGAGCGCCGACAGGACTGTAATGGCATAGTTTAAACATGTTAATGTTATAAACTGGAAAGGCTAGGTATTGGGAGGTGCATAGGGTTATGGTACTTACGAGGCAGCCCGGGGCTTGGTCCGGGGCATTCGCTCCAGACTGCTTTCGACATCCCATGCAGAGTTATCCGCAAAGGAGCCTTTCCCCCTCTTGGGCGCTTTCGCCTCTAGATTCGTGGAGGCTTCTCTTTTCTTCTTTCCACCCTCCGGGGGGACGCCACTTTCTTCCTCCTTCTCGCCGTCGTCTTCGACGACCGAAGAGTCAGTCTCGTCCTCGGACGACATGTCCGAAGCACCCTTTTGGCGAAGGCCGCTCCTGCTCCCTTTGGCCATCTTCTTGGCCTTCTTCTCCGGCACATCGTAAGGCGCCAGGAATAGCATCTTCGTTAGGAGTGGGGTTTCCTCGTCTTTGGGAAGTGGACCGGAACAATTAATCAGCTCCGCTATGTCGATCCAGGCCTGAAAATTGATAAGGAAGGCTTAGACTCCTTCCCAAAATATGCCAGTAAAGGCTATACCTTGAATACATGAAAGAACTTACTGAATTGGCATGGCGCTTTAAACTGAGCCCACGATCTTCGGTTGTGGGCGGTGGTGTCTTGCCGGCCTTGAAGAGCGCTTTCCAGATATCTTCATGCGTTGTGTCGAAGATCTCTCGTAGCGTTTGATGCTTGGCCGGATTTAATTCCCACAAACAGCAAGTCCGGTGTTTGCACGGAAGGATCCGGTGAATGAGCATGACCTGGATCATGTTGAAGAGTTTGATCTTCTTGGTTAGCATGTTCTAAACGCACGTCTGGAGCCCAGTCAGCTCGCTCGAAGAGCCCTAGGTGAGGCCCTTCTCTTGCCAGGAGGTAAGACGCAGCGGAGTTCCAGATCGGAATTCGGGGGCCGCCGCCCAGTTGGTGTCATGCGGCTTGGTGATGTAGAACCACCCCGATTGCCACCCCTTCACCATCTCCACGAAGGAACCTTCGGGCCATATCACGTTGGGCATCTTGCCCACCATGGCACCTCCGAACTCTGCTTGTTGGCCTCTCACCACCTTCGGCTTCATGTTGAAAGTCTTCAGCCATAGGCCGAAGTGAGGCGGGATGCGGAGGAAGGCCTCACAAATGATTATGAATGCCGAGATGTTGAGGACAAAGTTGGGGGCTAGATCATGGAAATCTAGCCCATAGTAGAACATCAGTCCACGGCTGAATGGGTGGAGAGGGAATCCCAGCCCGCGGACGAAGTGTGCGAGAAATACTACCCTCTCATGGGGCTCTAGGGTAGGGATGATCTGTCCTTCGGCCGGGAGACGATGAGCGATCTCCTTGGCTAGGTATCCGGCCTCTCGAAGCTCCTTGATGTCTTTCTTCTTGACAGAAGAAGCCATCCACTTGCCACCAGCTCCTGATCCGGACATGGTTGGAGTGCTTTCTCGAGTGGGAAACATATGAGAACATGGGCGCTGGAGCTCAAGGGTGGAAAGGCAGAAGAAGAGAGAAGGCGTGGGAGAAGAAAGGGGAATCTTATCTCCTTATAAGGGCAGTGAATATTGAGCGCCACCCCACTCGCCTCAAAATCCGCCTGCTCCCGAGGGCTGTGTAAACGACACGATTGGGTTACCCACACCCGTATTGATGAGAATCCCATAATAAGGGGACACGATATCTGCTTCGACAAGACGTGCTAATGGCAACCGCGTCTCGAAACATGGAGCGGCAGGCAAAAAACATTTCGAAATTATGACCGGATGGACGTGATGTCATGTTGTAAAAGTTGTCAGCGGATTGGACTCGTGTATTATTATATTCTCTCTATGGTTGTGTGTGGTGTGTGTTACAGGTCCGGACATGATCAATTCGTCCAAAGACTATTCTAGAATTCGGAAGGAGGAACCAGTCTTGCAATGCTGAAGAAAGCACTACGCGTCGGATACCTTGTCATTGAAGCCAGGTTCAGGGGCTACTGAGGGAGTCCTGGATTAAGGGGTCCTCGAGCGTCCGGCCTGTTAGCCATGGGCCGGACTGATGGGTTGTGAAGATACGAAGACCGAAGACTGCACCCGAGTCCGGATGGGACTCTCCTTGGCGTGGAAGGCAAGCTTGACGACCGGATATGTAGATTCCCTTCTTTGTAACCGACCTTGTGTAACCCTAGATTCTCCCGGTGTCTATATAAACCGGAGGACTTAGTCCGGAGAGGGGGAGATTCATTATCATAGCCATACAAGCTAGACCTTTAGGGTTTGGCCATTACGATCTCGAGGTAGATCAACTCTTGTAATACTCATACTCATAAATATCAATCAAGCAGGATGTAGGGTATTACCTCCATAGAGAGGGCCCGAACCTGGGTAAACATCGTGTCCCTTGTCTCCTGTTACCATCGACCTTAGACGCACAGTTCGGGACCCCCTACCCGAGATCTGCTGGTTTTGACACCGACAACAATCCCATCTCGGTGAGACCGAGATCCCTATCGATAGAACCGAAAAGACTGGCGCCGGATATATCAAATCTGTGGGGCCGAGTTTGACTTTTGGTTTGGGATATATTTGGATATGAGAAAGTGGTTGAGGGTTGTGGAGCATATCACTAAGCACTTTGAGCAAGAACCTCATTAAGCAACACCTCACCCCCTCTTAATAGTATTGGCTTTTCCTATGGACTCAATGTGTTCTTAGATCACTAAAAATGAAATGTAGAGTCTTGTGCTTTGAGCTTGAGAAAATCCTTTTGTCCTTAGCATTTTGAGGGGTCCACTTTCTAATCCATGCCATGCCAATCATTGAGCTTTTCCTGAAATATTTATCTTCAAGTAGCATTAGCTCAATGAGCTATATGTTGTTAGGAATTACCAAAACCACCCAGGGATAGTTGCACTTTCATGGATGATCCATGATATCATGCCTGGATGCAAGACTACGAAACTCAAAGAGACCAACATCCTCAATCCATTGTTGATCACTAAGCACATCACAATGAAGTTGTGTAATCACAAAGTCACTAACCAGCTGGCGGAAGTGATGGATCTGTCCAGGAGGCGGCGAAGGCTCGGTAATGCCGATTGCAAACTACTCATGACAACGGTCTAGAGCAACAGCATGAGAGAAGAAGGTCCGAAGCAGACGTGTCGGGCCGCCCATCGATGATCTTGAAGCCGACGGAACAAACTCTAGAGGATCCAAGGCAAAGTTCTCCATTGCGGGCGTGGGAGGTGGCGGAGAAGTTGGATGGTGCAAAGGAGACGGTGGAGGCATGACAAGACCCATCTGCACAGGCGCGTGGGTCGTCTCTAAAACCGAGAAGTCTCTTGGAGGAGGAATAGAAGGAAGACTCGTGGCGGGTATGGAAACCAACGTAGACGATATTTTTGGGTTTTCTTGCGATTTTTTAACCATCCAAATATGACCATTATCTCTGCCTATTGATTGCAGGAGCGGCGGGTATGACCATTGCGGGCGCAAGCCAGACAGACAGGGAAGTCGACAGACAAGTGGTCCTGCTGGTTACATTTGGAACAAGTTAGAACGCGGGCCACCATGTCGTCGACCATATCACCAAACATGGCATCAGCTTCTTGCATAGAAGGAATGGCAGGCTCCTGAATAGAGTCCGTAGGCCGAGGAGGCAGGTGAGGGCCAACATGGAAAACATGAGATTCTGGGATTGACCTGACCAAATTTGAACTCCTAGAGGGCTCGGCCAGAGCATGCAGATCACGTTGTTGCACATCATTAGCCGCAATATGCGCACGCCTAATCAGCAGCGATCCAACCATACCAAAAACAATTGGTGGCGTGGCCACCATCCATTGGAGGTTTACCAGCGGCGAGGGACGAATGACCACTCGTTCACGATTAGTGAGAACATAACCTCCATCAGAAACAACATCAAATGCACTCTTGCGTGGCTGGATACTGATAACCTTTGCATGCACCATAGTTTTGAAATGTGGCAAAAGAGAGCTTCTTCCGAACATTGGTGGAAGATCGAATGGAGCACTTAGCAGGAGGTTTATGCATAGCAAAAGCATCCCTAAAGCTGCTCTTCTCTTAGAAGGGCTAACTAAAATCCACTCAACATCCAATTCTAATCTCCAACGATTAAACTCACGCTCCCAATTCGGACCTCCACGACCCGAAAGATTGAAATAACATTTGAAGTACGGGCAAGCAAAAGATCGTAGATCAAGAACATAAAAATCAACTTGCTTGGAGGAAATGTTGAAAGAATAAACCTTGTCACGTATGCATGAGACTCCCAGCTCGATTGCGGATCCTCCAATAGCTGCATCCAGGGCCGCCGCCACCGAATCATCATTAAGCCTGGAATCATGTCGGTTAAAGGACATGACCATCGTAAAATGGCCAGTGTCGTCCGTGGGATGGACCAGAAATCCAGTAGATCTGAAAATATTATCAGCAAACGCCAAACTCTTGGAGAAGTCCAAGCCAAGGGTTGATCCCGAAGAGAAAGCCATCAAAAAGGATATCCCCTAGAAGAGAGGAGGACGCTGGAGATGTTGATCGGAAAGAACCAGAAGTTTAGTGGTTGTGGAAGGAGATCGCCAGAGATGGTGGTGGGGCGGTGGGGGAGGTGGGAGACGCCATCCTTCGTGACCAAAAAAAACTTCTTTCATGGTTGGGCTGGACACTAAAAGTGTTCTCTTCACATATTTTCTATACAATATCATTTCTATACCATCACAATTTTTTACATGTTTTCAGTATTTATTCATACATTCCTCTTTCCATGCTTTCGTTATTATTTCATTTCACAATTCATCATGTTTCATCTCGGATTTGATATAAGTTTTGTTATGGTTTATAACATTATCTTTTGCATGTTTTTATTATTGGTTCAGGTCAATTCATTCTCCTATCATCTCACATTTCACATAAATTTTAGTATGGTATCAATTTTGAATTTAAACTTGTTGAGAACATGTTGAAGTTTGATCTTGTTTTATAGATTTAAATGTCATGAACACAAATCATACTAAAAGTGTTACAAATTTAGAATCATACTAAAGTATGGGTGAATGGATAGTGGGATGAAAGAGTAAAATAATCTGAGTGCAATAGATGTCATGTTCCTATATAATGCGTGGTTCCACAAAAATAGTACAAAACAGTAGAATTCGGTAGAGTACTCGTATGAATTGTGTACACCTGCATACATGGCGAGCATGCGGGTAGCCGACAGAAACCGGAACTGCTGGTTTTTTATTTCCGCACTTTGTAGACCCTATCCATCAATACAATCAAGCAGTATGTAGGGTTTTAGCTTCAGAACCTATATAACTCTTGCCTCATGTTATCCATCTGTTTCATCCAGCTAGTTGTGACACACTATCAAAGGATTTGTGAGAACATGAGCCTACAATTACCCTTAAGAATATTATTTCAAACTTCACTCTTCGGACTTTTAGATTCCGGACCATCTGTAAAAGGAATTTTCCTATGTCTTGGCGGCACTACCTCACCTCCCGCTCTATGTGAAATTATGTAACTTCCCTTTGAGCCTTTGAGTAATGCACGCAAACGGGTACCCTTCCTACCCCGAAAAAAAAGATGGGTACCCTTCCTGCGTAATGTCCAAAAAAGAATTTCTTATGAAAAACCAGCATTATTCCATTTTCTATCGGGGTAGACCTTTCGTGCTCAACAAAATCCTGCTCCCTAAGAAAAAAAAAAGTAACTGGGCAATATACATGGCGCTACACCTTGCAGTAAAGCTTTCACAGTAAGCCCAAAAAAGGAAGAGAAGGCTTGCAGCATAGCTAGGTACACCGTGCGTTCACATCCATGTACAAACGCCCAACAGCATTGCTAGGTGCTAAGCCCTGGGCTGGGCGATGCAGCGTTAGCTACGCAAGGGATCTTCGGGTAGACGAACCCGGAGGTGTCCACGTCCGCGTTCTGGCAGCGGGCCACGGTTGCTCCGCCGTCCGCCGCCGTGATCGCCACGCTGTTGACGTGGATGTCCATGCAGCTGCCGTTCTTGCTGCAGTCGAAGTCGACGGCCGTCTTTCGCGTCGACGTCCCGTTGAGGTTCGTGTAGGTTATGTTGCTCAGCGCCACCGCCCCCTGCAATAAATTCAGGCCCCAAGAAGACGCACAAACATTTTAGTACTAGCTACTCCTCCACACATACAGAAGTAGTATATATATAGATCGTCCAACACTCAATCCACACATAGTAGTAGAGTACCGTATTTGAGACGTCTTGGCGATCTTCGTAGAACTGGTTGATGATCACAGGATGGTCCACGTTGGTGAAGTTTATGTTGGTGAAGGAGATGGATTTCGCGTAACCTCTCCCACCCTGCAGTGCGAAGAAACAATGTAATCAGCCGGCCGCCTCAGCTTCTTTGTAATTGTAACCAAAAAAAAAAACCCGGTAGCGATACCCTCCACGTCTTGATCCTTGCTCCATTCGTCGTGTTGATGAACTGGACGTTTCTCACGTCGATGTACTCCACGGATTCGTTTGCTCCATCCCTGCCCAGGCTCCCCACACTAGCCAAGAAGCACAAACCCGGCCATCACGCCATTTTACTCCTCTTCTTCGAGTGCATGGTAAATAGAAAATGCAGATGGAAGAGGCAATCCTCCCAATTGTAACCCTTTGTTACCTTACACCATGGCCGGGGCCGCAGACGATTCCGTCGACGGTGACGAAGCGGCTACCAGGGCCGATGGAGATGCAGTCGTCGCCCGTGCCGATGGTGGAACCGGTGATGTGGACGTCTTCGCTCCGGTCGACGTGGATGCCGTCGGTGTTGGGGCTGTCCTCCGGCGCGGTGATGGTGAGCTGCGTCACGTTGACCTTGCCGCTCATGCTGAGGCCGATGTGCATCTGCGGGCTGTCCTTGCTGCTGAATTGGCTCAGCTCCACGCCGGTGCAGTTCATGACCAACAAGGCCTGGACCGATCCATGGAGTGATACATACGCAATGAGGTTACATGCACGTCGATTTGCGAATTAATACTTGCTTTCTTTATTTATATATATACTAACCGTCGGTGCCTTAGTTACACAATCCTGAAAGAAAATATCAACCATTAAGTACTTTCTCTCCGAAGAAGATTGAGAAATCAAAAGGCCAAATGCAAGGAGGAATTAAAAAAATTCCTTAAGAGTTCAGTTGGGCTTCCTCACATCATCACTGTGTTTGCATTTATCGCTCCACCACGTCACGCCGCTGCCGTCGAGCAAGCCGGTGCTGTTGCCGGTTACCGTGAGCCCGTCGACCTGGTAGAACAGCAGCCAATAGTTCTTCTTCTCGCTCCATGCGCTCGCCGGCGGCGCCGTGATCGTGCCCAAGACCTACGACAAACAAAGCAAGTTTTCCTGATTGTCAGATGAAGCCAAACCACGGCCCGGATCAGGAAGGACGGACGAGCGGTGCGTGCCTGGACGGTGATTCTGCTGGAGGCGCATGGCCCACTAAACCTGGTGAGGCCGACGAGGAATGACTTTTCCGCCGGCACGAGCAGCGTCGCCGACGAGCCAGTGGCGCCGCACGCCGCCACCCATGCATCCACGAACGCCTTCGCACACGGTACAGATAATCAACACACATCCGGCCATCAGGTGCACGCCAGTATTTTCGAGGGAGAGCGGGCGCGTGCGTACCTTGGTGTCGTCCGTGGTCCCGTCACCTAGAGCACCGTAGTCCTCGACGTTGAACACGCCGTCCACCCCGCCGCCGGCGGCGACGAGCACACCACACCACGCGAGGCCGACGAGGAGCAGGATGGCAGTGCGGAGGATGCCGATGATACCCTGCATGATTAATTAGTAAGCACATCTAACAGAGAAACACATGCATGGTCATCGATCACTGATCACCAGCACGCACGTACTACTCTATAAACTAAGGATGAATCTGAACACCAGTTCGAGCAAACTTTGTGAAATGCACTGATATATACAGAGCGTGTACCATAGATGTAGGGCCCGTAGGGTCGTTGACTCGTGAAGAATTGTTGTGGAACCCTCGCTGTACTCTCTCTCTCTCTCTCTCTCTCACTCTCTCTCTCTCTCTCTGTGGAATCAAGTGCCAAGCCCTGTTTGATCAAAGCTAATGTTTTTGCGATGAGAAAACGATGGGAAAGGTGGGGGGTGGGTATGGTATGTATGTATATATATGTGCACCCCGACAAGCACCGAAACCGGAGGCGCGGCACCTTTTCTGCATCTTCATTCAAACAAAGAGGCAGCGCCGTATGTTTTGGTGTTGAAGATCGCCCAAGTGTATTTTGCCAGATCATATGCATCTATCTTCAACAATCACCGGCGCTGGACGGATTCTGCGTCGTGTTCTCGCGTCGAAGAAATGAGATTGATTGAGTGACGGATACGTTATTTATTTTGAGGGGAGTGGCATATCCGTTCGATCGCGCAGATTTATCGTCCCAAATTGAATGCGTACACAATTTCGGTGAGTAGACGTGCGTATACTCGTCAAGACTACTACGTAGAGGGATATGGCGTACTGAATTTATGAAGGCGTGTCCAAGAGTTCATGGCAGATGGCACCCATATTTCTCATTTTATTGCCCAGGTGATGCTATTTTGCGGACTCGAGCGCGCTGCGAAAATGACGCCGCTCGTGGTTTGCATTTACGGGGAGCTCGATGCTGAATCGTATCCTCTGACGTGGCAGAGATCTACCAAATCATTGCACCAGATTGTGAGTGCCTTTTTGAAATCACTAGAACATACCGGCATTTAAATATGCTAGTACGTTACTACCTCGTGATTTATCTGTCATAAATATGATTATGTAAATATATGTTTATCAAATCCTACCTGTGATTGTGTAAATAAATGTTTATTAAATCCTGCCCATCATTATGTAAAAAATATATTTGGTAAGTACATTAAGATTAAATTGGTGTAAAAGATATGTAAATTAAGGTGATTGATTATCGTACGGAAAATGTTCAAAAAAAAGGTGTGGTGGGAATAAAAATTCAGTTGGACGGAAAAATATCGGTGAAGGGACGTGTTGGGAGAGGGGGAACCAATTGATGAAGAGTTCTTTTGGAAGAAAAATGAGCGCTATCTCTTTGTTTAAGTAAACTAGGTACATGCCCATGTTTTGCACGGAGGGGGGGCATAGGTATTGCTAGTATTTATTTGTTTCCGGGTCTTGTCATGGACTTGTCACGGCAGATGTGCTAGTGTGAGGACTTAGTCGTGAGGCCAACGCATCTTTGTAGTAGTTTGAGAAGGGTTGAGCGGAATCAAGAGACACAACACAAGACAAGGATTTAGACAGCTTCGGGCCCCGGGAAACATTATCCGGTAATAACCCTACATGTTGTTTGTGGCTAGATCTCATTATGCTCATGAGAGAGTCGCCGCATAAGCCGTCTCCCCCTTTGTGTCTAGCCCTAGAGATTGTTTCTTGCTTCTTCCCCTTGGGGTGCCCTGCCCCTCCTTATATATGTTGAAGGAGCGGGTTACATGACTAGTCCTAATAGGATTAGGATTACTCTATTACAAGTGGAATCCTAGTCTTGCTTCTTTTGTAGGAGAATATTCCTTATGCCTTTCCTCTTAAGCCGGCCTGCCATAATACGAGCCGGTCTTCTGGGCCTTGGGCCTTGTCATCCATCTGACCCGCCCGCCGGGTCTCCGATGAATCGTAAACCGCCAGGTCCAAGCGGATCGTCAGTGAGTCGCCAAGCCTCAGCCGGGTCATACATCTGGCGGTTTATACTGCGGGGTATATCCCCGACATTAGGCTCCAGTTTAATTTGGATTTATCCATGTTAAACTGATCCTTTAACATAAACACAAGAACAAATTTGACAGGTCGTGCTCCGAGTTAAATATTCTTGTAAGCCGGCACCTGATCATCCTTAAGTCCTTGACATTTTCTCCTGGAAAATTCGGGTCAATAGGCCAACTTCATAATCCATTTGCTGACATTGGCTCTTATAAATAAATATTATAAGAAATAATCCATTTGAGTCTGCCTTCAATGCTCTGATTTGACAAAAATATTGGTCTAGAAATATTCAACTGATATTCAGCCGGCTTAAAGATGTAGATCTTGCCGATTTATGATTGCCAAAATTGTCGGGTTATAAACAAATTATGTCGGGTCATGTAATTGTTGCTGATGCCGGGTTGATCTTATGATGATGACGGGTCATAAAATTTGCAGATTTCTCCGA
Source organism: Triticum urartu (assembly GCF_003073215.2). Lineage (NCBI taxonomy): Eukaryota > Viridiplantae > Streptophyta > Magnoliopsida > Poales > Poaceae > Triticum > Triticum urartu. The sequence goes on along the minus strand of NC_053023.1, from coordinate 640,292,569 downwards.
TAATAATATAATACTTGATTTGCTCAAAACTGAGAATTTGAAGTTATTCCTCCCTTATATGCATATCACCTGTACCCCTCAAGGGCCGGGTCATTATGCAATAATGAGCAGGGACTTTGTAAATATGATCATGTAAACTTAAGCAGCAACGTGTAGTCCCCAAGGGCTGGCTCAGTAAGATATTACTGAGCTGGGACTTTGTATATGATTCATTGACAATAACATCATATGATGTAATCTCCACCATGGGGCTTGAACTCACGTCCACAAGGTTAAGAGCTTTGTACTCTACCAACTGAGTAGTGAATCTTTCAATATAATGAATTAAGGCTTGTGTACTTTGAATTTTTGACAGGAGTAATTGGTAGCCCCCAAGGGCCGGCTCATTACAATGTGATGAGTCTGTTCTTCAATAAGGTGAGCAAAAAATGACTTTGCATTAGCCCCCAAGTGCCATGGTGCATGCTGGCAGTGACATGGGACTTGTATATTTGATGTAATCTCAACTTGAATAATGTAGCCCCCGAGTGTCGGGTCGTAAGCCTGCCGCGACACAGGACTATTCCTTGCATTGTAGAATAAATTATATCCACTGATAAAATAATATCCATTGCGCTGAAGCGACTTTGAAAACCTCAATCATAATATTGGTTATTGATAACCATAATAAAAATCTAGCCATTTTGGCTATTAAAGATTTGAATAATATAACCTGGAATGAAAACCGGTTCCTGTGATATTGAATTGTACTGCCGGTTTAGGATACCTGTGCAGTAAGGGTGATAACCCAATCTTTAGAAGCCAAAACTTCCAAATGTTTATGATTGTCTTATGATGGCGACTTATCATCCAAAGTCAAGCCGGGTTAGTCGAAACCACATATATGTTTCAGATATGAACAAAAAGGTCTCAAGACAAAACCAAAGATTGTTTTCAAAAAACTTAAGCCAAACAGAGAAAAAATGAGGCTTCTGATTCGAATATGATCAGTAAACCAGACCAAAAGGGGTTAAGCTATGATTCGAATACGATCAAGAAGCCCCCTAATGGGTTTGGCAATGTGCCAATCAAGAGGGTACCGACAGCTATGTTCTCTTTGTTTCGAATACGACCTATGTTTGAACAGGAAGCTCTCAAATGACCTTGAGACTTTTTTAACGACTCTGATTCAAATACGATCAGGAAGCCGCGCCAAAGGGGTTATGCTAGATTCGAATACGATCCGCCCCCAATGGTCGTTGAAGCAGGGTACCTATGTATGAGTTGTGCTTTGCAACAGACTCTCTTTGGTCCCTTTAATTTTCTGAGAACTCAAACTTGTGAGTAATGAATTCGTCTTGAACCAGGTGTTGAGCCGGATATTGAAAGATTCAGAGATTTGTGGGAGACAGATTTCCCTTGAGCCGGATATTGAAAGCTTCAGATCTTTGTGGGAGACAGATTTTCCTTGAGCCGGATTGTAAACCGGAATTACTCATTTTGAGCCGGAAATTTTCTGACAGCCTTTAAACCGACAACATTTACTGAACTATGTCCATGTAGCCCCCGAGTCTTTAAGACGACTCAATGAGTTGGCTTGAAATTTTCCATAATTGACCGTGATATAGACCGGTTTGAGTCTTGCATTGGAGAACTTGGAAGCCAAAGTAATTGCTCTTTGAAAGAAAATAATATGTAATATAAAAATATGCTGGATGGGTTTCACCTGATATGTTAGGCCAGTGATTATCCACCGCGGAGTTGATGATCACCATAGTGAAGCTCAAATCAATCGCGGTTAAGCCGGCCACAGCGTTGTAAGCTAGCATGGACAGACGAGTCTATCACAGGCACGATATACCACACGGACGACGAGTCAGTCACGGGCGCGGTTCCCAGCGAGTTGAGGTCGATCGAGCTGCACGGGCGGCGGCTTGCACACACCCGTTCAATAGCAAGCAGGTGTAGACGCCAGTGCATGATGATGCTGACGCATACTCCATAGGCACAACATGATACGACCTTTATAATAAATCATAGTCCTGTAAAAATATATTGCGAATCAGAATAATTGTTCTTGGAAAAACAATATGTGTCAATAAAATAGTCTTATATGGATATCACATGTCTTATTGGGACAACGGATGATCATAACAGAGACGGTTCAGGCAGACCGGCGACTCCCGGTGGCTCAAGACCGCAGAGGCATAGATGATGTAGGCAGCTTAAAAACAGTCAGCACGAGGGCGGCTCAATGCCCGACGGCAGAGCGATGCGCTGGCGACTTAGCGATGACGGCGTGAGGCAGGGGCAGAGGTAGCCCCACGTGGCTCCGGCGGTTCAACGCAGAGGCGATTTAAGTTGAAGCGTGAACTTGGCTTTACTAACAACCATAGCGCCGATTAATCTTCTCTCAATGACTTGTCCACCATCTCATCCATCTCAACAATAATCTTGCTTTGAGGCCACATCCACGCATGGTAGAAATCAAGGGCAGGGCCGACGGGTTAGCTACAACAGCTCTCGGCGGTTTAGCGACTTAAAACAGCTGGAGGCGCGGCGACTTGACCCGGCGGCGGCTGGCAATGGATGGTAAGCCAGCTTGAGGCGGTTTAGACAGAAGCGGGGCGGCTCAAGGTGTCCCCGGCAAGACGGAGAACGGCAGTGGCCCAGGGCCGGCTCGACGGAGATTGGCATCGTCGATGGCGCAAAGCGCAGTGGGCACAAGCCGGCCCTGCTTGGAGATAAGGAGTCCCGCGAGGTGGAGGCGTGACGGTGAAGTGGTGCCAGCAGACACGCGCACCCCAGCGAGTCAAGGCGTAGCTGGCTTGAGGCGTGGTTGTGGCCAGGCAGCGGCGGCTCGAAAATGATGCCGGCGAGGTGCAGTGGTGCTGTCTCCGGTGAGGTGAAGGTGACATCACGGGGGAACTGCGACGATCTTGGCGAGTCAGCAGATGCGGTCAACGTGCAGTAGGCTGAGAAGAGAGAAGCCGTGGCGCGGGGGTGGCTCCAGCGGTTCAGAGCAACGGCGGAGCGAGGCGGGTCACGGCATGGCGACTCAGAAGGTGAGCGGCTGGAACGGCGCGGCAGCTCCGCGCAAACGGGATGCAGAGTCTGAGTCGATCCCCTTGTCCCTGTGCTCATCCTGGTCGTTGTTAATTTGACCATCCCTGATCCGTGTCCCCGTAGAAAACTCTTTGAATCCAGATCAATTCTTCTGAATCAGCAAGTATACGCCAGGGCGATGCATTGGTATTGTGCTTCATCCAGCACTTTTCATGGACTAGCAAAATTTCAGAAATCTTGAAGGAGTATGAGCAAACACAACTAGCACTAGCTGGCAAATATGGGCAGAGAGGCAGAGCACGTTGCTCGCAGGTGGAATAGCGAGGCGGCACGGAGCAGGAGTGAGCAGAGAGGACCGGCGAGGCGACGGGCCGGCTGAGGCGAAGATGGCGACAGCGGCGTCCGCTTCGGCAGCGCTTGGTAGAGGCTGGACTCGAGCGGCGCGGCGGATCAAAACAGCCGTAGTTGCTCGACAGGCGTGTCGAAGCAAGCGGCCGGCTCAATGGCGGTGCCGCCCAGTCGGCTGTAGCCGTGGCCGCAGCGGACGGCTCCACCGGCGAGGGGTAACCGCAGAGAGGCACCGAGCTGTAGCAGAAACGGCAGCGAGAGACGAGGCCGCAAGTGTGGACGCGCGCCCGGGGAGGCGACTTGAAAACCGGAGAGGCGACTCGTACTCGCCGCGATTTGAAGCTCTGGCCAAAGTGAAACCGGCGGGTAGCGGCTCGAAACCAAACTACAACCATATCCGTTTCGAGTCATGGTGAGTTGACCAAAACCGAGTCGTGGTCTTCTTTCACTTTGGTAATGATTGATTCATATTGACGTGACTTTCCTGATTTAATTCTCACGTGGACTAGTACTCCATCCAGTCTGATTAAGCAATCTTGCCCTCTTAAAATTGGAAGCCGATAACTGCCACACGTATGGCGTGGAGGGCAACCCGCCCGCACGCATCGTGTGGCATGGACGGGAACCGCCCCGCACGACCCCGTCCGCGCGCACAAAAGCGCGCCCGCACGTCCGGTGCGTGGCAACCCCGGCCGCACTGCCTCGTCCGGGCCAGACGAGCCGCTGCCCGCACGACCCAGCCGTTCCCGGCCTCCGATCCATCCCCTCTCTCGTCTGCGCCCTCGCCCCCCGCCTGTCAAACCCCGACCTCCGTCGCCGGCCATCTCTGGTTGCCATGGCAACCAGGGAGGATCTGTAGGGCGCTCCCACCGCAAACCACACCCCTTATCTCCCCCACCCCATCCCACCCCCCAACCCCCACTCCAACAACGCCCTCCAGAGACGACCAGCTAAAAGCAGGTGAATCTCCCGATCTCCTTACTGTTTCTCATCCTCCTTCTGGGCACAAAATTGCAAAATTACCGACGAAGTTGGCAACTAGATCCATCCTATAGGGTTAAAACACTACAAACGTTGTGTGACTTCGTAGTTGCCAAGCAGAATACACTAGATTTGCCATGTAGTACGCTAGAGATAACCGTGAGTTCTCAGTAGGTTGATGCTCCTAGTTGGTGAATGAATGGATGTGCAGGAATCCATAAAAAGGGAGAGAGAATTGATAAATTTGGAATAATGGGGGTGTGAAAATTAATTGCCATTGGTGTATAACGTCAGTTGCCACCTGTCATTGTCGTCAACTGCCGCCATGTCAACTTATTGCTTGCCATCCTATTGTAGAGCCTGATGCCATGGAATCAAACGGATAGCTAGCACCAGATTTTAGAAAAGGATAGTGGATGTGCATGTCCTACTAGCCATGATATGTTGGTTGCCAACGCATGAAAATGTGATAGCACTGACGTGTTAACTTCTACATGCAAGCAACACAATGATAAAAAAAATTGGATTGTTGATGCCTTCTTGTTCATCCAGTGATTGAGAGCACATCAGAACAGAAGCGAGACACGGAAAGAATGAATCACGAAGATGGTGCAGATGATTGGGGTTCTCAAAGGCCAGAAACGCCGCCACCTTTCGATGCATCAGAGTACAGTCAGCTCATCTCTGCAGGGCCGTTGCTGCCGCTGCTAGAACAGTATGCAGGCGTAGGTATGATGCGTGCTAAAAAATGAAGAGAAACATTTGCCATCTTCGCGACGATGGACATGACATTCTACTTATGTCGTGCACTGTCATTTGTCTTGCAGGTTCTTATGACCAGAACACTCTTAGGGGGGCCCCGTGGCTAGTGCAGTCACAAGGCGCTAACGCTGACAAATGTACGGGCAGCCAACTCCAACTAGCTAGTATGGCTAATCAAGGTAATGCAAAAACGAAAAAAGAGCACATAATGCTGTGGACATGAAAAATGAACATGAAAAAAAGATGGCAAAAGGACTCACGAGTTATCACAGGTGTAAAATGCAGAGCCTTCGTGCCGCACGTGGAATCGGGCAGCACCCATGTACCTGCCATCGACGTCGTACACAGGTGAGTCCATAAACATAGTGAAGATGCGGATGCTCAGTCAGCACAAGGAGCATAGTTGACAACTACAAAAATTGCCATGACTGGTCCTCTACGGTTGCCATGTATTAAAAACAACATTTGCCATCTCTGCACACCTGCAGTTGCCATGTAGGAAAAGCTGCAGTTGCCATTTCATGACAACTGCAATTGCCATCTAATAACAAACTGCGATTGCCCTACCGATGCAACTTCAGTTGCCATGCAAGCAAAAATGCATTTGCCACATAAGGGCAACTATAGTTGCCGTGCTAGCACGAAATGCGTTTGCCGCGATTTGACCAACCACTACTATGATTGCAGGTTATTACGCTGGCGGTGACCCGGCAAACGTCTCCTGGCAAGCTTCGCAAATTCCTGGTGGATCACGTCATTATGGTGTAACAGACCACACACGATGGTCAAATACAGCACAGCAAGGTAGAGGGAAAATATCTAAACCACAAAAAACAGCGCTGCATTTGCTATTTGTAGTTATTTGTAGGCAAAACAATGGTTGCCATGTTTGTTGAACAGTAGGTGCCATGTCTGCACACCTACAGCTGCCATAAAAATGACCACCCACAGACTGCCGGCTTGCTGTCTGTAAAAGATGTCATGGAAAATCACTCGAAGATGGTGTGATCCGTTGCGATCCACATGTTATCCAACACAAAATTCTTAATCTCGTACCTGTTTTTCCCTGTTACAGAACCTACAACTACAATGCACAGCGGCGCCGAGACATCTACTGCGGGGAGCTCTGAGCGCACGGAAGACGCGTTCCACCAGACAGCAGACAAACATGCCGCAAACAATTTCGAGTCAGAGTCGGGAATGGCAATCATTCCAGCAATGCCGGCAAGCACCCCTTTGAACACAAGCACTAGCAACTCTCAGGTAGATGGGACTGCCGCCCATACTGAAGTGAACGATGAAACTGACGACGACGCGCAAGGGGATGAAGATGGTGGGCAATCAGAGATCGTGGTGCCTCAGCCACCGTACATTGGGCAGAGATTTGAGTCATTCGAAGCAGCAAAGGAATACTACCAGACATATGCAAAGTTCCATGGGTTTGCGGTCAACACCGAGTACCGTAGGAAAATTAAGAAAACTAACGAGTACAGCAGAGGTGAGATGAGGTGCCACAAGGCACGCAGGAACAAGAAGGGGAAAGGCGATGCGCCTGTCGTTTCGGAACGAAAGAGTGGTATCATTCAGAAGACTGAGTGCCCTGTCCGGTGTAAGCTAAACGTAGATGGAGCACAGTGGGTGGTCAATGAGTATTTTGACGAGCACAACCACCAACTGATAAAGAAGTTCGACCTGGTGAAATTTCTGACCGCCCACAGAGGGTTCACCCCCGTCGAAAGGCAATTCGTAAAGCTGCTACATGATTGTAACGTCGGTCCATCGAGAATGGTGCAGAATGGTCCACAGCAAAAAGGGGACTCTGAGTAGCATGCCGTACATACCAGCTGACGTCACAAACCTACGGGCAAGGTACCGTAGAGAGAGCAAGTTGGCAGACATAGAGGCCACAATTGCCTACTTCGATGAGAAAGCCAAAGAAGATGCAGATTTCTTCTACAGGATAAGGTTGGACGATGAGGACCGTGTCAGGAACATGTATTGGGTGGATGGTGCTGCAAGGAGAGCCTACAAACATTTCCGAGATTGCATTTCATTCGACACGACGTACCTCACCAACATGTACAAGATGCCGTGCGCTCCGTTCATAGGGATAAATAACCACAATCAGTCGTTGCAGTTCAGCTGCGGGCTCGTCCGGAACGAAGACACGGATGGGTACGTTTGGCTGTTCAAGACCTTCTTGGAGTGCATGGATGGACTTGCTCCGATGAACATAATAACGGACCAGGATTTCAGCATGCGTGTAGGCATAGAGGAGGTCTTTCCGTTGGCAGTGCACAGGCACTGTAGGTGGCACATTATAAAGAAGGCTGAGGAGACGCTAGGACCGTTCTTTGCTGACCGTCCAGAGCTGCACAAGGCATTCGAACTTTGCGTGGACCACAGCTTGACGGTGGAGGAGTTTGAAAGGAGCTGGATGGCCATGACTGAAACACATCAAGTCCAAGACAACGAGACTCTTGTAAGCCTGTGGGAGAAGCGAATGTACTGGGTGCCGGCCTACTTCATGCAGTGCTTCTTCCCCTTTTTGCAGACTACGCAGCGCAGCGAGGGATTCAATGCTGTTTTGAAGCGGTACGTCAGTCCTGGCAACTCATTGCTACAGTTTGCCAAGCAGTACACAGCTTTGCAACAAAAAATTCTGGGATCTGAGCTGCAGCAAGAAGCGAACACCGCGCTAAAGCAGCCAAAATTGCTAACGTACTTACCGATGGAGAGGCAAATGAGCAAGATATACACCAACAAGATCTTTAACAAGTAAGTCAGTTGCGTTACAGTCTTATTTGCAGAAAAAGTACCAAGTCAGTATGTGCCTTGTAGAGTGCGATGCAGTTGCCATGATTTTGCGGTTGCCATGTTTAATAAAGTACTGTTTGCCATGCTTACTCAGATGCAGTTGTCATATTCAATAGAAATTCTGTTTGTCATGCTTACCCGGATGCAGTTTCAATGTTCAATGAAATGCAGTTGCCATGTTTAATGCAATGTACTTCCACTGGACATGTTGGTGTGCAAATGCTAGTGTCAAATGGAAAATGTTATGTTGTTGCCATGTCTATTGAAATGCAATTGTCATGTTTACTAAAATGCAACTGCCGTGTTTGCTGAAATGCAATTGCCATGTTTAATAAACTCTAGTTGCCATGTTTAACAAAATGCAGTTGCCATGTTTAAATAAGATGCATCTGCCATGTTTGTTGAAAATGCAGTTGCCATGTCTATTGTACTGCATTTGCCATGTATAGCGTACTGCATTTGCCATGTTCAACATACTATATTTGCCATGTTCAATGAATTACGTTTGCCATGTTCAAACAAAATGTATATCTATTTTCCATGACAACATAAGGTGCTACAAGAAAAAAGCCCACAATAGTTTAACAGAAAACACACAAAAAATGCAGATTCCAGGAAGAAATAAAGCGTGCCAGCATGTTCACGGCTTTCCAGGTGGATGAATGTACGTTCAAGGTGTGTTCTATTTTGGGCATGTCAGATTCAGAACCTGAAGACCCGGACAAAGGAAGGAACTACTTCGTCACAGCCTCGATAGGCGAAGGCGAGTTCTACTGCCAATGTTGCAAGTTCGAACGGGACGGCATTGTGTGTTGTCACATACTAAAAGTAATGGACGTGAACGATGTGACACGGATGCCCCGACATTTCATAAGGCGGCGATGGACTTGGGACGCTGACGATGCGTTGGCGCCGCAAACAACACACGCAGTTCTGGCTGTGCATGACGAGAGACCAGAGTCAACCATGGAAGCCGTGAGGCACGTTGTGCTGACAAAGAACTATGCTGAGCTAATTGATGAAGCGTGCAAGAGTGATGACACAGCGAGAGTCGCAGAAAAACACAGGAAAGCACTAAAAAGAGAGCTTGATGAGATCAAGAAGAGGAAAGCCGAGGAAGCCTTACACCGGTTCCCCCGCACATCAAGCGTGCCTTCATCCATGGGGCCGTCGTCTGAAAACTCGGAGATAGGATCTGGAACAGCAAGCACACAGACCCAGGTCAGGAACCCACCCCGTTCCATCACAAAGGGTCGTTCAAGAGAGATAAGGTACAAGTCGGGATTGGAGATCCAAGCAAAACACAAGAAAACGAAGAAAGGGGCGGCCAATCCATGAGCAAAAATTGTGGCGTTGTGGACATTTTGTTTTGTACCCTAGATGTTGAGAATTCTTTTTTAAAACAATTGGGGGAATAACTCTTCAGGGGCATCAGAAGTGCAAGGGAAAATTCATTGAATGGTTAAATGCAGTTGCCATGTTATGAGTACTTAATCTGCCATGATGTATGCATTTAATTTGCCGTATTATGTGTAGTTAGTCTGCCATGATTTTTGGTACTAAACATGCCATGCTAATTTATGCTAAATATGCCATGTTGTTTTGTACTGAATATGCCATGCTAGTTGTAGTGGATCTGCCATGTTAATTGTACTGGATCTGCCATCTTAGTTGTGCTGTAGTTGCCATGTTAATTATGCTGGAGCTGCCATGTTGTTTGTACTGTATCTGCCATGTTAGATGTACTGGACATATGCCATGGTATTCCTGATGACTCTGCATGGCATGTATTCACATGACAAAAACGACGCGGTTTACGGGCACGTAGTGTGTTGTGTGCAAGTGTATGGGAAACAAATTGGAAAATAGTGTAACGTGCATAAACCCCAGCAAAAACGTTGTGGCTGCATGATCAACCTACCCCCGTGCAGTTACCGATGAAAATGAAGAAGCAAAACAGCCAAAAATGTAAAACGACAATGACTTCCACTACCCATGTCTGATGAACTACATTTGCCATTGTTTTTAAAACATCGTAGACGCGTTCAAAGCATCAAACCGGTGCTAGAAATGACGAAACCATTGTAATAATTACGCCTAAAAATAGGTTCACGTCCACACATATATTACATGAAACTATTCAAATGTCACTCGCACACCACCACTACATAGTAGCCCACGCGGGGTTGTAGCCACAACATAGCACACAAACATAGTTTTCAACGATAAACAACGAGATAATACCTTACATTCCTCGGCAACAGAATGTAAGGTGTGCGTCCGGTCTGTAACGCCACGTGATCACTTGTACTTCTTGGTGACTTTCTTGACAGCTTCCTGCACAAACTCGCGTGCTCCCGACCGCTTGTTGAAATCTTCATTCGTCAACCAGTTCCATGTGTGGATTTTCCGGAGCTCAACGACCGTTGCAGCTGTGATAGCGGGGACAATTCTGCCTTCCCACTTCGCAAAGTACTCCAGCGCGTGAAAGCCACAGTCCGTCCTGCACGAGGAAAAGAGTAACGTGACCATGCAAAGAGCTCAGACATAACAAAAGACAGACTTCAATTTCAGATTTGACAAACAAAACAGGAATTGGATTGATGTAAAATGGCAGACGAAAAGGGAGGAAGGAATTACGTGTTCCCTTGCTTTGTAGTCGCCACATACTCAGTCGGGAAATGACTGATCTGGACCTTTGAGAGTTCATAGTGATGGTGCCATGTCTCTTTGAGGTTCTTAATGAAGAATTCAGCATGCGTGGTGAGGTCTGCATCATCTTCCGAACGGATTGAATCAAGCACCTCAACACGTTAGTTCTTCAGGTCAAGACAGATCACGTAGTGGTGACCACACTTGTCGTGAGGGTCATGTGGTGAAAGCTCCTGGAACATGGGGAACATGACCTGCATTTAAAAAAGTGAGGAAAATGAGAATCAGCGTTCGCGTAAAGAACAACAGAGGGACAAAGGAATTAGAATCACGTAGAAAAACTCTGGTTATGGGTGGGGGTAGTTGAAATAAAGTTGCCGTCCATGTGTGAACAAAAGTATGCCATGTATTTTACTGTCAAGTTGCCACATAGTTTGCGCGGCATGCAAAAATCAAATAAGTCAGTGTGCACGGCAGCTGTTGCCACATGAAAACAACTACCATGTAAAACACAACTGCAGATGATGGCAACAAAAAGCACACCTTGTGAAAAAAGAAGTGCAGACATTGAAGCAGTACTCACATATTTCTTCATTGTGAGCTTGAAATCACTGTGTTGGGCAAAGTTCTTCCTCAGGATTTTGTGGTGGAAGTCACCGTCCCATATTTTGCAGGTCACACTGTAATGCATGATTGTCTTGTCGGCGCACACATCGGTGTGGTTGTTGATGTAGTCAATCCCGCATGCAACTACGTTCGTCGACATTTTGCCATTTGGCCTCACGGACTCAGCAAGATCACCAAGGTCGACGTACGTCGCTCCGCATTGAATGACTTTGGTTCTGTCCAAACATGAGCTGTATGAAAACAATATAACATGGAAGGATCATGCCTACTAAGTAAAAAAAATTTATGAAAGAACTAAAACAATATAACATAGAAAGTACGAAGGATGTGAATGGTAAAAAAGGAGCAAAGCAAAATGAGATGTTATGGGGTGTGGTCGTTTACGCTTTCAGCTCCTTCATGTGCTTGCCGCTGGACCTCGCATTTCCAAACCGCTTGACGATATCGTACAGCTGGGTCTGTTCTTTAGTGGCCCTGAATTCGGGCTCGTAGTCTTCCGCGGGAGGTGGGTGCACTACCCTCTGCTGCCTCACAGAACTAGGAGTGGCACTCCTAATGGTATCCTTAGATACCGTGTCTGCAGGCACGTTGGAACTTGATTGCCCTTGCCCTCGTGAGGACTTCCTCTGCAATGCTGCCTCCTCAAGCATGCGGTAAGTTTCTTCAAGAGACGGTGAAATCTCCTCGGGTGTGGCTGCAGTGATAAAAAAAGTGGGTTAGGATACCTAGGAAATCAAAAGCAAATGGATTGTGAGAAAAGATGGGGTGCATGATGTGAGTTGTAGGTAGGAAAAAGTGGGGCAGTTGCCATGTGTGGTCCAGCTTTAGTGACCATGTCATAGCAACTACAGTTGCCATGTAGTTGGAATGTAGTTGCCATCTAGTTGGAATGTAGTTGCCATGTCACAGCAACTACAGTTGCCATGTTGTGTCAACTGCACTTGCCATGTGATTGCTTTATGAAAAAATGCAGCATGGAAACAAAAAAAATGCAGGTGACATGGTGTTGAATCAATTCCAGTTGCCATGTGTGATGCACTGTGTTTGCCATGTTACGGAGACTACGGTTGCCATATTGAATCAACTTCAGTTGCCACATGGTTGCCCAAATGTAAAATCCAGCATGGCAGAAAAAAAAGTAGGTGACACGGTGCATCAAATCCAGTTGCCATGTCATCGCATGTCAGTTGCCATCACAAGTGAGAACCCCCCAAAACAAAAAATATGATTGGGACAACAGTGAAACTACACAGACGTGTGCAAGAAAAATCATATGGACATGGCAAGTGTACCTGCCACAATTGGCTCTACGAACTTGACAACCTTCCTGCCCTCGACCATTGGCTGCGCCATTATTGCAGGCATGCCTCCTGGGAATGCAAAGGAAACTGGCATAGGATCTTGCACAACCGGTTGATCTTGATTGATGCCAAGGTTGAAACTCGGTGGGGTAAAGGCCATTGGGTGCCTCTCATTCCTGCTGGCCGGACCACGAACGACTTGCGGGGAAGAATCCAAGGGTGAAAGATCAACAAATATATCTGAATCGGCCGCTGCAGAATGATCGTCCTTATTTGCAGGGCAGGGCGTGTTGTTAGTGGTATCAACCGTAGCTTTCATGACAATCTTCTTGTTTGGGCTGTAGGGGACACCGACGTTGACTGGGAGCCTGGAAGTGCGCAGATTTATGCTGGGGATTTCCACTGCAGGAAAAGGCGCAGTCTGCTCCGGGTGTTCACCTGCGTCGCTCGTGCCCGGCTTGACACCTGCCTCAGTTGTGCTCCGGTCTTCAGGTTTCTCCGTCACATTGCTTTAGGCAGGTGGCGGGATTAGTGTGGACGCAGGAACAAAACCAGACTCGTCTCTCCTGCTCCTGGCTACTGTCGGTGCGTTCGGTATGTCTGTTGGTTGCTTGCGGGGGCTACGACGCCTAGGTGGTAGACCAACACGCGAAACAGTCGCCTTAGCAGTATCTGCACCGCCAGGAGCTGGAGCTGTTGTGCCAGGACTCTCACCTGTAGATGGCATGTCCTTGTGAACTGCCGCCTCGACCGCTTCTGTCGTGGACACAGGAGTGCCACTGCGCACGCGCTTGGAATCAGTGTCAGATGAGCGGGAATCTTCCTTGCCTAGGTTCGTCTCGGGAGCGTCCACTTCAATGCTTGCTGATGGGGTGGCATGACTCACAGCAGCATCCTTCATTGCCAGAAGGATTGGTAGTATTTCAGCTGTCCTGGCAGATACCGACTCGTCACTCCCCGATGTACGGATGCCTGTTGTTGTAGGCTGCACATCTGCAGCCGGCGGAGATGGTCTGCCACTTGCATCAGAGTTGGTGGGAGCGGTCAACGGTGCAGCAGCAGTATTGTCCACTGGTGCCTCCTGTACATCTGAGTTGCCCCCTGTTGACAACTTTGAATGCATGCGTTCGAGCGGGTCCTTACTGATATGCTTGGACCCACACGTAGTAGTCTTCTTCACCCTGCAAAAAAATGAAGTGCATGAAAAAGGTATTTAAAAATGAAACAAAATTATGTTTGCCTTGGTAGAAATCTTAAGAAAATGGAAAAACAGGTGGAAAAGCTGGCAGTTGCCATGTAAGGGGAACGTCAGTTGCCATGTGTCATAACTAGCAGTTGCCATCCAGCAGCAGTTGCCATGTTAGCAACCTTGAAAGAATGATAAAAATGTCTGATCTGCCATGAATGCAATTTCAAACCTAGGCGTGGGATGAGCTCACAAGACAACGGTAAAAAGATGGCAGTTGCCATAAGGTACATTAAAGTTACCATTTGGCCTACATTCCACTTGCCATGTGAAAAACAAAAATAGAAGTTGCCACACGTTTAGAAAGTAAATAAAATATCATTTGGTAAAACAGCGGTTGCCACGTGGGGGGCGATGACAGAAGACAATGTGACAAGCTAAACGAATGCATTGGGAAATAAAAAAATATAGCGCTATGCCAATGAAAGCGGATGAAGAAACCTACTTCCTGACTGCCTTCCTCAGGTCTGGCAACACGACAGGATCCCCGGTGTTGGTTGTCGTCGTGCGAGGACATGTCCTGGTGGAAGTGGTATCACCGGCAATGGGGGCACCTTTGTTCAACCGAGCAGAAACACGGGTTGGCGTTGGCGCCTGTTTCTTCATAATTGCTCGTCCACCAGCTGTCGGCTCGCTGCACGTATGAGATGGAGGTCAAAAAAAAGAGGTGGCAATTGTCAGTCAGCAATCTTGTTGCCGCATTTGACAGAACACAAGTGCAAAAAAGAGGATGAGTCTGTTCGAAGAAAATAGACAAAGAAAAAAGCTAAGATGAAAGTCGAACCTCTTCCTGGCAGCTACAAGGTCGGTCCTAGACCTCTTGCCAATAGAAACTTGCCCAGCACCCTCTGGAGCCATCCCCCTCTTTGATGGCAAAACCCCTTCGCCTCTCACAGCCGTGTGTTGTTTGACTTTATCCGGTTGGGGGACATCTGTTGCATCCTTGCCCTTGTTACCACCTGCGCGAACTTCAGCGTGTTCATCATCATCGGTGTCCTCTTGCACATTATCCATGACATCATCATCATCCTTGCTGAGACCAGCGTCTCCACCTAGTTCATCTTGTGTGTCAGCGGGCTCCTGGGAACTGTTGTAGTCATACCGGCCACGGCAACTGGTTGGCCGGTGTGTACGTTCTGGGACGAATGAAGTGAATTGCCTCGCAACCGCGTCGCTGTCAGAGCCACTGAGGGACGTCCACCCCTCAACCAACTTCCCGAGCAAGCCAGTCATTCCAGATGCAAACTGCCCTATTAGCTGCTCAACAGGTGCCCTCGCCTGTACACAAAACAAAGAGGCATCAATGACAACCCCGTATTGCAATCACTTGCACGACATCGAAAAATACTCCACGGCAAACCATATATGTAGATCTTTTGATTACCTCTGAAGGACAAGACGGAGCTGAGTGCACGTCCATCCACTTTTCAAAGTTTTGAGGCCCCCCAAACACGCTGTAGT